>NC_133472.1:25560367-25823418 GCF_025370935.1 Choristoneura fumiferana | reverse complement strand
GGGCCACCCGGAAATCTGCGTTAAAGTTAAATGTGAACAGTGTTTTAATGAACGTCAATTGAAGTATCCTAAATGATGGAGTTCTGAAGTAACACAATGACATATAAAAAAAAACAATTACTTAATAACCTATTCCTATTTTGAAGTTGATTACTAATATACAGTATTTAAAGTCTGCCAATACGGAATCGGCTTAAACATTATAATAAAAAAACTTTTCATAGCTCATGCTCGTAAAGTTGGTATTTATGCTGGATTTAGGCGACATAATAGTATATTACTGTAGAGGACGGCAATCCCACGTTCTGGCCGAGGCTTGTATAGTGCTTTTCTCAAACATAACATGAAATAGAATAAAAAAACAAGAAATCAAGTTGGCGGGACGTTAGTCTGGTCGTTCTGTTGCGTGCGCGCGTGTCGCGCTGGCTGCTGGCGCGGCGACTGCGGAGCGGGTGCTGCTGGGCGTGCGCCGTGTCGCAGGGCGCGTGTTGAAACAAAAGACAATCGCATTGCCGACCAGCGGCCTGCAAAGTTGTATGAAATCTCTTTGCAGGCCAGGCGCGATACTTCTCAGCCTATTATTTGTAACACAACAAAAAATACTTTTTATGCTCTTCTAAGTAGTGAATAAAGTAAAATCTTCGTCTAAGACCAGTGTCAACATACAGCCACAAACAATTTTTTTTCTATATCAAATTTTTTTTCAAATGTTTTTTAGTAACTAATTTTATTTTATGTAAAACTAAAAATCAATGAAACTAAAAAAATATAATTATAAAGCAATGCGTGACAAATAAGTATGTGAACAATTGTTTCCACTGTTGCTATTTAATTTCCGCTCAATCGAATTGAAATGCAAAGAGCAAAACTCGAGCATTAAACCCATTTTGCCCTCGACGTGTTTATCCACCCTCGCCGCACCGGCTCGGGTGGCTATATGAACGTCTTGGCTAAAATGGCTCGTTTTATGCTCTCGTTGTAGAGTCTACTATTATCTCCAAGTAATAAGAGCGGAAAAGACTTCGATTGGCTCGGCTTTAATAGGCCAGCCAAGCCCCGCCGGTGTACGTGGGAAGATCTTTAGGGTTAGATCCTACATCAATTCTAAGATACCTATATACTTACGAGAAAAAATCGACATATTAGGTTTGTACTTATTCGTTTCTCTCAGAAAATAAACAATAAGTAAGTATTAGGTACTCGTATGCAACCTACCATGCAACGTATAAAGGAGACTAGAGAACGAAAGATAACAAAAAATAAAATTTACCAATGACTATGCTGTCCCGTGGCTGTCCCATTTTGTCTCATTAAAAAAATATTTCACTAATCGCATTAATGGACTACGACACATTTACTCGTAAGAGCCTATGCACAAGGCGTTTATTAGGTATACGGGTAAGTAAACAACGCGTAGGTGGCGCGCGTTAAGCGCGAAAAAAAATCTACGGCGCTATACTTAACCCTACATTAGCAAAAGGCACAATACGGCGCCGCATATTCTCGATAAGCTAGGACAAAAAAGACTCAATCTCGTTTGTAGAGCATTAAATCAGTGCGTAAAAAATACGAAAATGGTACCGCAACATAAATTGTGTCCAAGTTGGGTTCGGTTCGCGCTTAGGTGTCCAAAAAGCGGCAACTTGATAAAACAAACCAGTCTGGAAAATATTTGCTTTATAGGTACACGGAACTCTCAAAGTATTAGCGCGAAACGGACACGCTAGTAAATAGGTAGGTATTCATTATTTTTACGAAGCTAAATAGGGGGTGCATGATGAAATGATCAATGATTAAAATTGACAGTGCAATCAGAGGTTAACGACTTTTGACTATTATTACGACTAAATGTTAATAGACACAATCACGTGCACATGACATAGCAATTTTCTTGTCTCACACTAGAGCACAGTGCAGGTTATTTCATTGTATGGGGTCGGAAAAGTCGAACAGTCTTGGCTGCTACTTTTTTGCTGACTGCGCTTTTTTTTGGTATATTTATTAGAATTAGGAACCTACATTTTAATAAATCTGCATTTGTAGGTACCTAGGTACTTATTTATCGAATATCAAATCTATCTGACAGCTGGATTTGAGAAGGATTTTACTTGCATTAGGTATACGTTAATTAAAAACAAACAAATAAACATCGTAACTTTATATACCTACGTTAACAAAATAATAGAGCGGTTTTTTTTTCACAAGTAAAAAGGCCATAGTAAGCTTTAAATGTTACTTTGCTCATAAGTTACGAAAAAAATATTCATCGACGCGCGAGCCTGAGATCGAACCCATGACTCTGCTTGAGCGCAGTGCGTGTCGTGATCGATTTGGCGGACAATAATCTGAAACCGAGGGCGTTTAACTGCTTACTTACTACTGCGCGGTTTAAAGCTACTAGAAAATCTGCAAGTGCGTGGGTGCGTTTGTAACGCTCAATACCAGTTAAAAAGGATAAAATTGTATAGAAATGCTTAAGGAATCCAATTTGTAGCCAAGTCGCTGCACCCTGCTGAGGCGCGCCCTCTGAAGATGATTCAGAAGGACTTACTTAATTAGAAACATGACTGAAACTAGTTTGTTTTCTCTGGTACATTGCGCTGTTCAAAATTTTCTCTCGTAATTGTTTTATGAACAATTCAATTTAATTACCTACTTATACTTAAATAGTTTACAGTTTACAGTTTTTATTATCGTAAAGACAGAACGGTGCAGGAATGTTATCATCATCATCATCCCAGCCTATATACGTGCTGGGTACAGGCCTCCTCTCAGAAAGAGAGGGCTTGGGCCGTAGTTCCCACGCGGGCCCAGTGCGGATTGGGAACTTCACACACACCATTGAATTACTCCGCAGATTTGTGCAGGTTTCTTCACGATGTTCTGCTTCACCGTAAAGCTCGTGGTAAATTTCAAAATTTGCACTTTACAGTTGAATATTTCGCAAACTAATCACTAAATCGAAAAATCGTCTGAGCAAACCCCTAATAGTTTTAAAAGACCTATCCAATGAAATCCCACTATAGGGTTGGATGAGAAAAAAAAACACCCCCACTTTACGTGTATGGGACGTAAAGTAAATTTTTCTTTTTTTTAATTTTTCATTGTACCATTTTGTCGGCATAGTTTACATATATATCCGTGCAAAATAACAGTTTTCTAGCATTGATAGTCCCTGAGCAAAGCCGCGGACGGTCGGACCGACAGACAGACAGACATACCTACATGGCGAAACTATAAGGGTTCCGTGTTTGCCATTTTGGCTCCGGAACCCTAATAAGTGTTCTAAAGTAGAATGTTAGTGAGTGGGTTTTATTAGGTAACACCAAACTCTATGTTTCCTAGTCGACCTATTTGCGGCAACTTTAATTATTTGTGTCACCTGCGTTCATTGTAAACACTGTTGGCTAAATGTTAATGTGAGGTGGGGTAGGTAAGTGAAACTGTGAAAGTTACGAGTAATCTGTTTAACTATAGGAGCTATATAGTCTATCTCCTACAAATAATTCAAGAATACTCTAAAGTTTATGTTTTACTTATAGTTTTCTATAAGTGTGTGTTTTATGTTTCACCTTCCCCGTAGTTTCACTTACCCCACTTTACCTATATTACCTATTTTAAATAATCACTAATTCTTAATATTGAATACATCTTATTAATCATTATTAATGCGGCATAGCTAACCAGCATCGCCTTGCTTCTGTACTAGCCCTTAACACAAACCTACGTATTCTGAGAAAAAAGCATTCATTACATGTTGTACAGACGAATAATTTAAGTCCCCAATCCTAATTACTGAATGAGATTCCTTGTCATTCTGCGAGCATTGCAATGCCATCATTAAACATGCGCCAATGAAAACGCGGCTCAAGCGTTACCGCGTACCTACCTACCTATTTAACTACAACACTAGGCAGCGCCGGGCGGCACCAACCTATATTCTCAAGATGAGGTCAAGCTTAACTAGAAAATATCCGGAAGGTGTGAATTCTATTTCACTGCAGTGACTAAAAATTAATGAGAAGTTTAAATGTGTGCGGTTCTTTGTTATCAAAACCGTTCGGGGGTCGGCCGGTGCGCTAGAAGGCGCGCGCAGCGTCAGGGATGGGACCCTCGCTTTGGGAACTACTGATATCGATGACTTACAATTGCTTTTTAACTCTCTTAAGTAATAAATTACACACTTTGCAATAGATGAAATAAAAGTTATATTTCATTGTTAGTTTTAATAAGCACATGTATACGTTGTGACAGAAACTTATTTGTTTCGCTATTTCTAACAAAAGCAGTCAAATTTTTCAGGATATCCGAGTCACATTTTTTTGGAAGTTAATTCGATCCTGTTGTACCTATTTGTAAGCGTTCATATGCAGTTGTAAGCGGCTTCGATAAGAGGTTGTTCGGAGCGGCGCACAGCCTTATGCGACACTGCGGCAGTCGCGGCGCACTCCGTCGAGTCCGCGCGTGCCGGCCGCCCGCGCCTTCTCCCGCAGCCCAAAAGTTTCCCGAGCGGCTCTCGCGACCTGTATGCACCTGGCGCGCTGGCCTCCGCGAATAAATAAACTCTCGTGAGGTGCATCCGACTGCAGCGCCGGCGGGACGTCTGGTTCACGAGTTTGACTGCGAGTTCGTTGTCTTTCCTTTCTGTGTCGATGTTGTTGCCTGGGATGTAGCTGGGTTGTAGTGGTTCGGTGTTCGGCGCCGAAACTAATTTATTGTGCCGGTAAGTCAGCTGGGTTTTCAGATATAATCGCGTTTTTACAGAATTATTACAATACAACTACGACCATCTTAGCGAGACGCTCTACTATTCAAATAGGAGTTGAATACCCACCGGATAACTATATTCACTAAATTAGTTTCATAACTTCTATGTCTACATTTGTAATACCTTCAAAACATTTAAATTAATTAAAAATACCATACATTTAAATTCAGGGAAAAGTTTGACTTTTAGATAGTTTTGTTGTTAGTGAGTACCACCTGCCTGCAGTACCTATACATTTGTAGAAATTCGAATCCACGTAACGGATTTACTTATTAATTAGAAAACACCCTTCAGAAAGTAATATGACCCGTAACGCCACAGAACCACATCCAAGTTGACAGGGAAAGCCTTATCGTTGTCTTTGGTTTCGACAAGCAACATTCGCTGCCGTTGACCGTAAGAAAAACTAGGTTTAACATTAGGCGCGGTGGAGGCGGTATAATCGGTTGCCGGACATCATCCGCGGAATGCGGCGGCCGTGCCACGTGGCGGCGACATGCACGCCAACTGTTTCACAGGCGTTCGCCACGAAAAGTCATTTAACTGGCCCTATCGCACCTCCGATCAACTTTAACATGTTGACGTGAACTTATTTTTAATCGACCGGTGCGATTCCGGTCAGCCCCCGCCTGGCTGGGCGTTAAATAGGGATCGAGTAGTGACCACAAAAAGTGGAGTAGAGTAGGTATTAAGTATACGCCGTCAGATGTTTTCACTTATAACCCGTAGCGTTGAAAGTAGTGTACATATGAACACACGACGAATTCAATGAGTTCGTTCAATGACATTATAGCGCTTGTAAAAATATGGTTAACAACATCATCTTCTCGACCTATACAGGATGATCAATCCAAATCGGTCAGTAGGGAGAAATCAGAAACTATGAGAGATGGCGAAATCTGTTCTTAGGAACCATGGCTTCATTTTAGTTTTGATAAAAATGGTATTCAAATTTTTTGATTTAGCTGTCATACCGGCGGGAATCGAACCTGGTCAAAATATTTGTAAACTGTTATAAATTCTGCTCATTTTTCGTTGTTATTGTTGATTATGTGAATCATATTAAGTGAAAAAAAAACATTATAAGTACAAGCTTTTATTTAATTTGCAATGTGTATAAATACATAAATAAAAGGTAAAAATGCATTGTATGTAGGTAATTAGATTGACTTGAAATTTGGCATACTTATGTAGGTGAATTTAGTAACATTACGATAATCTAGTAGTGTCCTTCTGGTGGTCCGGCCAAGATTGTCTCCGCAGGACGGAACTCCTCAATGGTTAATGGAATCGACTTGAAACATGGTAAAGAAATAGTTTAGTTGACAAAGCAAGTTCAGATAACAAAAAGTACAGTCAGCAACATAAAAGCCTCTAAAAATAAAAATGCCATTTTTACTTATTACATTTTTTTCGCTGACTACTTTTTGTTTCCTGCACTTGCGTTGTCTGCTAAACTACACTTTCGTTACAATTTTCAAATTGATTCCATCAACCGTTGAGGATTTCCGTCCTGTGGAGACGATTCTGGCCGGACTACCAGGATGTCACTACCAGATTATTAATGTTACTAAATTTACATAAGTATGCCAAATTTCAAGTCAATTTGATTTCTGGAAGTGCGTCAAATTGAACTTGCAAGATTTGACCAGTACATTACATAATACATATTACATACACGAGTACATACATACACAGAGAGAGTTACATACATACACACATTGCAAGTTAAATATAAGCTTGCATTTATAGCTTGTATTTTTATGTGTTGCTGTTCACGATATTTTCACTTATGATTCACTCGAATAAATGAAATCCCCCAAAAAAAATCAAGTTAAATGTTGCCAAGACGAAACCATGTAGCTCGCGCTGTCAAAAAGTAATCAGATCTCTTGTAGAGCCCTACGTGTCCAGCTCGAAATCTATAAGCCCTAATTTTACACTAAAGTTGCGACGAAATACTACAGCAGTAGCTCGTAGCGAGTAGTTCGTAGCGCGTAGCAGCGTTTTCCCGCTATTAATCTCGTAGGCGTGCAAACCGTGGACTAAACTGGCGAGTCGGCCGCACGAACCTTTTGCAATTCGTCATAATGGGCTTGAACTTAAAAATCTACTCAATCTTTTAAACTCTTTCCGTGCGGAAATGTAGACAAATCATTCCTTAATTTAAAGGGTCTTTTAAAACCATTAGGGGTTTGCTAAGACGATTTTTCGTTTCAGCGATATGTTTGCGAAATAATCAACTTTAAAGTGTAAAATTTCATTAAAATCGAGCGTCCCCCCTCTAAAGTCTTAATCGGTGGGTGGAAAAATTTGAAAAAACTCAGAATGGTAGTAAGTATATCAAACGTTTGCTTGAGAATTATTAGTAGTTTAAGAGTAAATGGCAGCCTAAGGTATAAAATTATACCTAAACTATGGAATATTCCGTATAAAATACGAAATCCTTAGAAAAATATTACTTAATTTTTTCGTAATGGCTACGGAACCCTATTTTGGGCGTCCCACACGCTCTTGGCCGATTTTTTTAAAACGCCCGTTTATATAAGTACTGCCATAACCGTTGTTTTAGTAGAATAAGAATCATTGTAGGAATGTGAACTCTCCAGTTTTTAATCTGCTGTGGACGTAAAAATAGCGCTGCAGACAATATTTTGCCCTCTGACAATGCTAGAAAGGGGTCAGTATGAATAGCCCGGGACTAATAATTGCTAAATTTAGATACAGCAGTTCTATATTGTTAATCAGTATCCTTCGGCAATTTCGTGTTTCGAATGTCATAGTTTATCTTTCGCAAATTATTATTAGCATGACAAGAATTCACTAGTTACCTTCAAAAATGGTATCAAAAATCAGATGTCCCGTACTTAACTGATAATAGTTTTAAGGCTTCCGTAGTCAACTAGGAACCCTTATAGTTTCGCCATGTCTGTCCGTCTGTCTGTCTGTTTGTCCGTCCGCGGCTAAGCTCAGAGACCGTTGGTACTAGAAAGCTGTAATTTGGCATGAATAAACATATCAGTCACGCCGACAAAGTGGTAAAATAACAAAAAAAAAATAGGGTAAGTACCTCGCATAGACTTAAAGTGGGGACGATTTTTTTACTCGACTAACCCTATACCCGTAGTGTGGGGTATCGTGGGATAGGTCTTTTAAGACCATTGGGGAGTTGCCAAGATTTTTCGATTCAGTTATCTGTTTGCGAAATATTCGACTTTAAAGTAAAAAAAAACAATAAAATCGACCGTCCCCTCTCTAAAATCTAAACTGTTGGGTTGAAAAATTTGGAAAAATTCAATATGGTAGTAAGTATATAAAATTTACAAGGAAAATTATAACGGCTATGATTGCTAGAGAATTATTAGTAGTTTAAGAATAAATAGCAGCCTAAGATATACAATATACCTAAACTTGGAAGATTCCGTACGCAATACGAAATTCTTAGAAAAATATTAAGTACTTGATTTTTTTTGTAATGGCAACGGAACCCTATCTTGGATGTGTCCGACACGCTCTTGGCCGGTTTTAAGTTTTAATAATAGTTTAGGGTTTTTTACCCTTCCTGCCTGTTGCTGTGCTGGTTCCCTCAGGCCGACCCAAACTGTTACAATTGCGCCAGCTCGCACGCAGTAAAGCATTTAATTTAAGCTCAAAATGTTGTTTTTGACTACTACTACTACTACTACTACTACTACTACTACTTTTTGACTAACTACTGATGAAGTATCAGACTGAGTTATGCCGCGTGGAAAGAACTGCAATAGGGTCTTCTTTTTTCAAAAACAAAAACGTTGCACGCCAGATACGTCTGTGCGTCACGGTTTTAACACAAAACCTGCTCTCCCTCTTTTCTGTGTACTCGTAACAACGAGCTACGTTGTTTTTCCCGTGAGAAAGATGTAGATTGTGTATGTATGTATGTAAATACTTTATTGTACATAAAACACAAAAATAATACAAAAAGAAAATAACAAAACAAAAGAGTACAAAGGCGAATTTATCCCTAAAAGGGATCTTTTCAAGCTAACCTAAACAGGAAAGGAAAACTTAAAGATAGGCGAACAGTAATTTATGCACAGTGAGAAGAAATGAGAGAGATGTAGATTGTGCACCTTGTTGCTTATAGAATGAATCCTATACATATATAGTTTGAATCTGGTCATTCTCGTTAGCTTTGAGACGCACATGTGTAGCGTTGGTGATAGTTGAGTATGTGTGGCATTACGGTTGATTTATGCGAATGCGACAGAAGGTGGTTTTGAAGTTTTGAAAATTGTTGTTTTTTTAATAAATCTAAGCCAGTTAAAACTTCCTAATACTCAAGTGTATCAACCAACTCCTAAAGTTCCTAAGCTGCCATCATAATTCCGGACATCCTACAGGAGTATTTAGATGGAATGTAGATTGAATATTAGATAAACCGCACGTAAAACTGTTATGTTTTTATCGGTTGCAATTTCTACGATGTGTCCGGCAAAACAGCAGACAGTGGATGCGTTTCGGTTGCAGCGGCGTGCGTCGGCCTAGGAGGAAGGCGGCGTGCAGACGCTCGCGTGGCGCACGCGATGCGCCCGCCGCGTCGCCCCGCGCCGGCCTCCACCCTGATTGTGTGTAAACGGCGAATTACGTACGATTGTGTTTTAAAACGTTTACAAACAACTTCTACATTTGGGGGAAGAGTTATTCCAATTTATCACTAAACCGGATGGGAACAAGTACTGAAAAGTACCTACTACATTGATCTATTTCGGAAACGTATTTCAGAAACAAACGACTGGATAAACCTTCGTTAAGGTTTTAGCTGGCACGACCCTGGATGCCATGATATGAGGATTAAAATTGTATTTTAAATTCGAGATAGTTTTATTTTTATATGTATTTAATGTTTTTTTTTCACTGCGGCATATTCAAAAATCCGTTCCCTGCGTGCACGATCGACAGTCCTAAATTGCAAGGGATATTATAATGCAAATTTTACGAAACTGTAGTGGCGATGTTTACAAAAACAACTGAAAAAGAATTGCAAAACTATTTATTTTTTGTGCATAAGAAAATGAACGAGCACAAGCTAGTTTCACTAGCTCAGTACATATACAAAGGGACTAAACTGCACAGACTTTCATGATTTACGAGTAGGTATGCTTAAAATATCTATTTAATTACCTACCTAGATGTATTTTTTTATATGCTCAAAATCTTATTATCAAATCCTGTATTCTACTTACCTATAATAAAATGCGATGTCAACATAGTGCATAAAGCTGCTTAGTATCCTTAAGCCCTAATATACCAAGAATGTAGGTACAATAAATAGTTGACGTAATCATCCATAAATGGTGCTTTAAATCCTTTATAACAATATGCTAAAAAATATTTTTCTCGCTTCTTCGGCATCTTTACTCGATGAGAACATTATTGTACATGTGCCAAGTCGAGCGAGGTTTCTAAAATATATTTTTGGTTGGCCAAGTAGCTTAAGAATCTTGGCTATTCACTTAATCGAATAGGTACTTACGTCACACCAACTAACCGAAAAATACATTTTTTAGGGTTCCGTTCCTCAAAAGGAAAAAACTAGATTTTATAAGATATTTTTTTTATTTCTATCTGTCAGTCGGTATTATTTTCAAGAACGCGTGTTGATATCAAGTTGAAATTAATACATATGTGCGTAACTCTTAGAGCAACAGTCTCCTTAAACTGTTAAAAATAGGTTCCTGAGTTCAGGTGATCAAAGCCGTTGGACAGAAATCATATGGCGTACTTACTTCTTGTTAACATAGAATTATGAAATTTGGTAAGAAGAAAGGCGAAGAAAGACAGATCCTAATCAATCAAACTGACTACATATCTGATTTTTAAGGTTATAACTTCATAGAGTACAGCCACTAACAGACAAATTATAAAGATTGTTTTTTTTTAAGACTTCTTACTTGACCAGTTTTTATTAAAACATAATAACGACAACAATTTGTTTGCAACTTTTGTTGATATACAGCTTAGCTATCGCTGTTATCATTCTTATTTTGGGGTGTGTATTTGGTATAGAGATACATCGAATACGTATCTAACAAGTTTTTTTCCTAAATTTTACTTCTATTGTTATAGCAGATAGACATACACATTACATCATCATCATCATCATCCCAGCCTATATACGTCCCACTACTGGGCACAGGCCTCCTCTCAGAACAAGAGGGCTTGGGCCATAGTTCCCACGCGGGCCCAGTGCGGATTGGGATCTTCACACGCACCATTGAATTGCTTCGCAGGTTTGTGTAGGTTTCCTTACGATGTTTTCCTTCACCGCATAGCTCGTGGTAAATTTTAAATGTAATTCCGCACATGAATTTCGAAAAACTCAGAGGTGCGAGCCGGGGTTTGAACCCACGACCCTCGGCTTGAGAGGCGATAGGTCAAACCACTAGGCCACCACGGCTTGAACACATTACATTACATATAAATTTCAAATGTCTATTTTTGACGTCCAGCCCTGTGACAGACAGACTAACGAATGGATGGACAGCGTAGCGGAAGTCTCAGTTATTCACTCTTTGTGTACGGAACCATAAGAAAATCCAAAAATTAACCGTATTTTTAAATAAATACTTTGAAATACAAACTCATTTTTTGCTGAGTTTTATATTTAGGTATACAGAACCCTTAGAGCACGAGACCAGTTCGCAGTTTACTGATTGTTGTTCGAATGAAATTAGAGATTTTACTTGAAAACCTCATTCTTAAATTATAAGTAGGTACATATGTACATGTTGTACAGTAATTGACGCTTCCTTTGTTTTTATAACCACGTAACTTAAATACCTAATTATATATTAGTTATGATCTAGAAAAAAACATTAGGTAAAAGACATCATCCGACGTGCTTATTTGTTGTCAATTAGGAAGGCTGCATACTGTCAAGAGTATCTTTATGATTTACTAAATAAATAATATCATGAATGACATTTTTTTCATTTATTTGTTTATGCTGCACGATTCAAATGTAGTTCTACAATAAAATTATTAATTTAATCTACGGAGTACGGGGGTCGTCAACATCAATAAATAAAGAACATGAAACTTTGGTAACTATTTAGGCACTGTCATACCGCCGACGATGAGCGAGAAGCGAGTAGAGCGAGTAGTTAGTACCTAGTAGAAACGAGTGGGCGAGCAGCGAGAAGAGAAGGGAGTGTACTTTTGTCGCTCGGCTGATAAGCGAGTGTTCGAGTGCGACGGACGATTAATCGCTCCACTATCTCGAGCTGGGCGGCCGCCAAGCTAACATCGTTGAGCGAGTATCGCTGAGCTAGTTTTATAGCTCAGCGAGTTTAGTAGCTCTTGTCGCTGCAACAAAAGATGTAGGTAAGAGCGAGTTGTCGCCGGCAGTGCGAACAGACAGCGATCAACTATTATGTGTCTCTTTTACGCACACAGGATTTTATATCTTTTTTTCGTTTCTTGAGCGAGAAAATAGTCTATAGCCAATCGTTTCCTCGCCGGTGCTGAGACAACTGCCTTTGAAACTGAATAGGTTTCTTTTGGCGAAATAACCACCGCTTGTTTTATTCTGTCTGTGCATCGTAAATCCTAACTTACAACCACTTCTATGAAAATTGCTACAGGTTATAATTATATAACTCTCAAAAATTCCGTGCCCAATGATTCATAACGAATAACTTTAAAAGGCCGTCAAAGTCAGCATTCTCAGAGTAATTTTCGTACCATAAATGCCAATGCCCGTTTTGGCATGCTTTCTAAAAGGACAGTAAAGTTGCATTTTTATCTGGTTTATTTTATTTTTTGTATAATAAACGAGCCCGGCTCGTACCTCTGAGTTTTTCGAAATTCATGTGCGGAATTACATTTGAAATTTACCACGAGCTATGCTGTGAAGGAAAACATCGTGAGGAAACCTGCACAAACCTGCGAAGCAATTCAATGGTGTGTGTGAAGTTCCCAATCCGTACTGGGCCCGCGTGGGAACTATGGCCCAAGCCCTCTTGTTCTGAGAGGAGGCCTGTGCCCAGCAGTGGGACGTATATAGGCTGGGATGATGATGGATGATGATAATAAATGAGAGAAACATGCCGCGTTTTGAGTTAGATAAAAATAGAAAACTTAAGTGCCGCCCATCTCGTATGTAGTAGTGTACATATATATATACAACTGAAATGGAACCTATAATAAGTCATTAATACATACATAATACTTGTACGGATCGGATATGCTATTACGGGTTGTTCTTTACGTGCGTGAGTATAACTAGCGCCTTACGAGATATTTCAAAGCTCATTTCTTCTGAACATAAGGTATGAATTTATGCCGAGATGGGCTCACAGTTCTGAAGATAGGACACGGTGCCGGTGCCGGCTCAGCCACCTCGGCACTGGTGCAGGACAAAGTGAGTTTCTCACTCAATTATAATAAAAGGTTTCGTACATCAAGAGTCTTCAACATTATATTTCGGCCATTGTGTTCTGTATTGACGAGAGGTTGCGCTGGCCCCGTAGGGTTAGATATTTTTTTTTTTCTCTGTACTGTTCGTATTAAAAAGTAACCTTTAACATTTATCTAATTAATACGATCATGGACTTATCTTATCGGTTTGTTAACAAAGATGTTGTAATAGGTATACGAATAATATATTGTCTTAACCTGATTAATTACGTACCCATGCAATTATTATGCAATTGTCTTAATAGTTTAGACATACTGCAGATTGCAACAATTACCCCAATTAGTCTCAAATTTACACTAAAACCTACAATGACTCCACTTCTTTGATTTTACTGAATACAGTCACAGTTTGGAAATTCTTGGATTAAACGATCTCTATCACGGGCTTTAATTACTCCTGCTGGCTCGTGCTGAGGGACCGACTTCAGAGTGGTAGAAAAATATTTTCATAGTTTTTTGTAGTTGGTTCAAATTTTTGTTATAAAAAATTTTTACACGCTTTTTACTGTAAATTATCTAAGATACAATAGTTTAAGGTCAATTGCTCGTCACCTTTTACGAAAGATTGCTTTTTTCGATGCAGAGACGTTCATTATTGAAGAGTCTTGGTGCTCCACCACCCGATCCATTTCATCATATTATTACTATGAGCTTAGCAACTGTGTTAAAGTAATTGAAATTCAGCCCGTGAAGTATTTGTTATTGAGTAAGTTGTAGCTCTATTGGTCAAATGTGGTCTTCATAATCAGTTCCACTTCACCTACTGATGATTTTTCAAGAGCAAAAGCACGAGTTACAACTAAATATATCCAAATTACCATAGGTATCCCTATATTTGAAGAGTTCCCTCGATTTCCTTAGCATCCTACCATCACATACTGATTTGGTGCTTATGGGACCTAATTGAAGGCATTCCTAAACGAACTAAAAAAAAATTTCAAATTTGTTCATAAATGACGGAGTTCTGAGCAACATAAATAAGACACACAAGACCGGTCTGAGTGGAAAGCCTTGGGGGAGGCCTGTCCATCAGTGGACGTCTTTCGGCTGACATAAACATAAAAAAAATACAACCTAATTGATAACCTCCTTATTTTGAAGTCGGTTAAAAACTAATCCTAAGATACCGGTGAGATTGAGGCTAATTCTTCACTGCAGGTTAATTACAGATAAAATTAAAAGTACTGAATATGATTTATTTTTAATTCTTTTCGATCAATACTTACCTAAAGGTGAATAAAAATTAAATTAAGATTATTTATTCGAATTGGCATTTAGGTTGAGATGTGAATGTGAAGTTTCCACGGAAAGAACATGTCTATAGTCACCTTAGCAACTTTTTGAGTTATAGCGGTTCGAAAGTTATTTAGTTATCACGAACAATTACTATGGTTACAATTTCTTTAAAAGTTAAAAAAATATATATTTTCTATTATTTTCAGATTATTTAATTCAATGGTAAGTCAAGTACTTTGCGAGTTCTAAATCTAAATAAAAAAAAGGTGACAAGACATGTTTTTTCCGTGCCTTCCTTCATATGTAGAGGCAGGTATGTGAAGTGTAATACGTGAATGCGGAAAAATGCACTTGTGGAAAATTAAGATTAGGTGTATGGAAAATGCAATTATATGTAGGACCAAACGGGGTTAATAGAATCCTTCATAATGCAATAGGTATTTATCATGTAAGAGACCTGAAAATGTACACAAAATAACTTAAGTATTTAGAGAAAGTGGTTTGCATGTACCTAATAATATTTTTTCTTTGTTTCAGGCCAGTATACAAGAAAAATTCAAAACATTAAAAATTAATCGACAGCTGCAATAGGAAATTCACTTGAACATTCTGACACTATTCGTTCTTAATTTCATAAAATGATAATATCATAACATAAACCTACACGCAAAGTAGCACCTTGGCCTTTGTAATAATCTAATGATTATTAGGTGCTTTTAAATGTAGCTAGTGAACTAAACATATTTAACTTCATGTTTGTATTTTTTTCGTTTATCAGTTTAAAAGTAAAGACCTGTGGCAGCCGAATGTTCCGACCTGCCGCGAGGCCGCAACTCAAATAGAGAGTCGTCGTCGGGATAAGCCCAGCCTCGCGCCTCTGCGTTTTTCGCAATGTATGTCCGGATTTGAATTTAAAATGTACATCTTAGCATAATACGGACGTAAGACCCGAGTTAACTACCAACCATAAAACCTTACCTTCTTTATAAATGGAACTAGCTGCTTCTCGAAGATTCGTTTAATATTTTAAAGTCCTTAACAAATTCAGAGTAAATTGTTGCATTTTTGATAAAATTTTGAAAAACACGTGAAAGAAATATCGTGATAATCCCCAACAAAAGCGACACGACGCGAAGGAAAGACAATCTAAATCTGTAAAAAAAATATTTCAATAATGACGTTTGGTTATCAAAACCTAGATATGTATACTTGGCCTACTAATGGATGGTACTCCCAATAAAAAAAAATCTACAAAATGGAAATCAAAATGGAAGCCAATCTTTAAGTCCATTTAACCAGACCGTGCCTACACCCGACTGCCACAATGACTATGTGGCAGTCGGGAATGGGGCACGGCTCGAAGAATCCATGGATCGGCAAGTTTATGGGATTGGTGCATGACCGGCGCCGGGAGCAGAGCTCAGCCACATCCACAGACAAGACTCAGGAAAGGTGAGCTAATTATTATTTAACCACAGTATCACTATTGCACTTTTGAAGTTTTATTACTTTGCTCACCCACGACCTTACGATATCTATATTCATTAATATGGACTTCTGCAAAGTAATGCCTGATTCAATAAACTATTTAATCTCTCATGACCAGAACCGGCACTGGAAAAAGCTGTTCATATCGGTCATACTTTCATACGAGTTGCGTATCTTTTTACTCGTATTGCGCTGGGACTGGCATTTTAATTGGTAGACCACGCTACAAACATTTTTCTACAAAAACTGCAATACTGCAACTGACAAACTCTGCAGCACGGAGGGAAATGTTGTAATTTTCTGGGAAAAGGTTACGTAGAGTAAAAAATCGATGAAAATATAGGTTAATACAACCAAGAAAATGCTTCACGATTTCCTTCTAGATAAAATTGCAAAAAGATTGACTTGATATTGATTTTAAAAATAGCTTAACGTTTATGAAGTGGAAATTACATTGAACCAGAGGGTGGTAAAGCAATTTCTTGGTCGACGGTCGGCATTAAAGTTCCTAATTCAATATTTATTTACTTGCAGGTAAGTCGGAGCTCTTGTAAATGTGTAAGAACTGAATTTAGTGCAGCATTGTTCTACATTTCTTAATATGAACTATATAATTTGTCTTTGTATTTGTTTATCATTTACTAGCTCTTGCTCGTAATTCAAATAGTATACGTCTCGTGGGAACTTAGATTCCCGGGAAACTCTTATCTTTTCCGGAGATAAAACCGTGATTTTTTTAATCAGTTCAAAAACTCCAAAGCTTATGCTTCGACAAACAAAGATTACTTTATTATTATATTACTGACTATATATATGGGTCAAGAAAATGAAAATAAAGTTCTTTTAAATAGGCAACTATAAGTTAAGTGTTGCGGTGAACATCGTAAAACGGGGTTAAATTTGGCATTAGCACGGCTAATGGGACCCAAATAAAGTAAACCAACGAAGCTTTCCAGCTGTTCGCTTGATATTTAGTAGAAACACGCAATCCTCCGCGGCGTTATCGCAAATATAAGTTTTATCTTTTTTGAATAACTTTGATACTCGATACCCTGGATAAGGGATGTTTAAAAGTACATGGGTAAGAATGAGATTGGGTGGCATTTACTAGTATATATATAATCCCATCAAAACATAAATGTAATATGAGAGCCAAGTTCAATATTATTATATGCCTTGATTGTTGACTTTAACGACATAATATGAGATCTAAAGAAGAAGTTCCCAATCCGCACTGGGCCCGCGTGGGAACTATGGCCCAAGCCCTCTTGATCTGAGAGGAGGCCTGTGCCCAGCAGTGGGACGTATATAGGCTGGGATGATGATGATGATGATGATGAGATCTAAATGGGTACCATGTTCAATGGTCAGTCCTGAAATTTATTTATAACATCATCATCATCATCATACCAGCCTATATACGTCCCACTGCTGGGCACAGGCCTCCTCTCAGAACAAGAGGGCTTGGGCCGTAGTTCCCACGCGGGCCCAGTGCGGATTGGGAACTTCACACGCACCATTGAATTGCTTATTTATATCAATATAAAATAATTTATAACAACTTAAAATACAATTTCTTCTTATAACAGGATAATATATTAAAGCCTAAGGTCTCACTTGGCTAGTTCTCATATACTAAAGCTAATTCGTATATGAAAACTAGCCAAGTCCGACCTTAGGCTTCAATATATTATCCTAAGAAGAAATGGTATTTTAAGTTGTTATAAAAAAAAAAATACAAATAAATTTCAGGAGTGACCATTGAATTTGCACCCATTTCGATCTTACTTCTTTTGCCGTTATAGTCAACAATCAAGGCATATAATCATAAATAATATTGAACTTGGCTCTCATTTCACATTTATGTTTTAATGGGATATCATTACTTTTTGTACAGAGATAATTTAATTTCAAAATTGTAATAAAATGATAAAAAATAACTACTAGTTTTTAATTTATTCCTTTGTATCATCCAACTACCAATCTGGATGCCAAATTTGAACTTTCTAGGTCAACTGGAAGTGGGTTAGAATTTTGATCTATAGATGAGTCAGTGATAAAAATGTCGATTTTTGGATGTCAATATCTAAATAACCGTTTGAGGTGTATTTATGAAATTTGGAGCACATAATGCATCTCACAAGTCTCAACAAATGAGCCAAATTTGACATGTTTTGTAAAACAGTTTTTAAGTTATGAGAGGGTCAAAAACGGCTCCAAATGGTTCGAGTAAAATTACACACGGTGCTGCTCGCCAGTTCTGTTAGCTTGAACTTGGCTTGACACGCTACCGCGTGTCTAGATGCAGATTACGTGCCTTATAACTAAAAGTTTAGTTTTATTACCCGACTACGGCAGACCAAAAGATCACCTTACCTCTTTGATTTTTGCATTAATAGCTATAACGAATAACTAAACTGCATATTTTGGTACACCAATAAATATCGGCAACCAAAAATAAAGCCTCATTAAAACTAGCATTTTTCCATTAAAATTTAAATTGCTAGCTTTTATTTTCCCTATTGATGCTTCTCGTGTTTTAGTAACATTGTTGTAATATTTACTCCCATGGAGTCAATTCGACACTGCAGGTACGAGTACAAGCAATACCGGCGCACGAGCTTAGTCCGTATTGCACCTAAGCCTTATAATCTGTACTACATGAAGTGAAAAAAAAACCGCAAGAGTTGCATTGCATTACCGTGTTCAGTCGATCATTTAATTTCAATGTTATAAATATAACTTATCACTGGATACAAAATAGGAACACCAAGTTTTAGGTATGACACGACTTCACACGACCAAGCTAAGTTTGTACCCAGCACTTGCAGCAGGTGGTAGGACCTTGTGCAAGGTCCGCCCGGATTGCTACCACCATCTTGCTCGCTAATCCTGCCGTGAAGCAGCAGTGCTTGCACTGTTGTGTTTTGGCGTGGAGAGTAAGGCGGCCGGTGAAATTACTGGCACTTGAGGTATTCCATCTTAGGGCTCTAGGTTGGTAACGCATCTGCAATATCCCTGGTGTTGCAGATGTTTATGAGCGGTGGTGATCTCTTACCATCAGGAGACCCACTTGCTCGTTTGCCATCTAAATGAGGTGGAGATAAAATTAAATTTAAAATTCAACAACTTTAGCATTAGCAGCTTTCATTCTTTGTCGCCGATACGCGTATTACGAATTTCCGTCTCCTATTTTTTTTTTTAATTTTTTAACTGTTCTTGTTAAGTGTGAGGTGCAAACTTAGCTTGGTGGTGTTATATTCTCTTTCAGTATGAAAAAATCAAGGACGAGAGAGATAACGACAATTGTTTTGCCAAACTTTTATCGAATTCGATCAATAACTAGGTTTATTGTATATTACAGATTACAGACAAATACAAATCTTATCTGATGTGTTTTTTAATAACTCAGTTATTTTTCTTATTATTCAATGCTATATAAGCTTCTTTTTTTTCAGGAACGTCGACATTCTTTCAAATCCGAATTCTTATCCCGCGATACATTCATACAAATTCAGTCCCACGAAAGAGAGACTCATACAGTCGTGCTAAAGTAGACATTACAAGCGCGCGAAATTAAAATAGCTAGTCACAGAACTAAAATTAATTCTGACATGTACATTTCAGCGAAACAATAGACACATTATCCATAAGTAATTTGATTGGACCAATTTCATCTAATTAACCAATCATAAAATTTTGAGAGCTTATGCAATTACGCAAATGTAAAAACTGTCCGCACCAAAAATAAAACAAGCCGTCGGGCCGCAGACACGCGAGCGGGACGCGGTATCAAACTCCCGGAATACTTTACGTACTCTGAAAATATTCTAAGAAATCGTCTCATCGACGACGCTCGTTACCATTGCGGACGTGTGGGAAAATACCATCCTTACGTGTAGTGTCCGCCACAAAAAAGAACAATGAGAATTTCGAATACGTCAAATTCAAAGTAACGGCTCCATTTTTCTTTTCGAATAGACACTTTTCTAGTGATGTAAATAAAACCCTATTAGTGATAAGCAGATGGTGATTGTCGCCTTGAATGGCGTTATTGTGATTGTTGTGTCCGTTCTTGCGTGTTTGGACGGCTATCCCGTATTAATGTTCGCGGGAGGTGGAGCTGGATTCCAGAAACAGTCAAAGCCGCCCTGGGAGAACACTAATGCTAACACAAACACTATTGAAACAACGCCGAGTTGGTAAGTTCTACAACAATAAACAAATCGTTTCTTATACTTCCGCGGAAGTTTTATTTTCATAATTACGCGGTTGTTGATACGTAATATTTTATTTTCCGTATCATTTCATTTTATCAATTCATAAATTAAAACTTAACGGGTATAACTATGGAAATATAAATTATTGGGCAATAAAAGGATAAACCGAATCTTGTATTTAAAATTAAGTTTCGTTAAAATAATGCCTTTTGGATAAAAAAGAGTCTAATTACAGAGGTATTCTGCTCTGTAAAACAGGTAAATCTTCTTAAAACAGGTAAATTATATATTCTTCCAAATAAAAATTGTATTTTCTACGTAAAACAAAACAGATTCCAAAAACATTTTGCGGGCACCGTCGAAAATATAACTTTGCACTTTTTCAATTTTTGATCCCCGTAAATAAATTCGTATTCTATTTACTAAATAACTGGTGAAGTAAATAAAAAACTATAAGTAAACTTTGGACATAAATTGTGAAATCCTAAGCCTCTAATAATATCATCTCTATGACTTTCAAGGGATAGGATGTCTGCCAAATTTCAAGTCCCCAGGTCCAGTGGTTTAGGAAGAGCATTACCTGTCAATCAGTCAGGATGGCGTTACTCTTTTATAGGTATAGATAAACTAAAGAGCGTGTATGTTAAATTCTGGATGTTTTGCTAGCTTAATTTATCCAACTGAAACAATTATCTATGTAGTTGTGTTTAATAATACGTAGAGCATTTAATTTACAGTTTTAATCTGTCATCTCCCAGGATAACAGGATCAAAGGAATTTGGGCACAAATTTGTGCCTCTGGGAGAGGACAGGTTAAAGCATCAACTAATTTACTAAGCGATATCAGTGGCATAAAATATTTAGATAATAAATAATACATCTACCGTGGTACCGTGCTACCGTGTGGTGTCGGTCGATAATTGCGCCACCCCATCTCTTCCCGTGGGTGTCGTTAGAAGCGACTAAGGGATAAACCGGAGGATTGGCAGCAGCGTCCTCCGCGAACTATCTGGTATAACTGCGGTCGCCAACCCGCCTGCCGAGCGTGGCGACTAAGGTATTTTTCCCCCAAATTTACAAGTAAAAAAAAAAAACCCACAATATCGGCCCAGACCTCTAGCCCCCGGCGGCCCTGCTATTCCTGGCTCCGGTAGCGGCCATGGTAACGGCGGGGCAGGGGGTTTTAAACCTTGTATAACAGTTAGTTTTCAGAGGGGGGGTGAGGGGTGGACGACGAATCTCGATTTTGATGAAAACAGATCACTGAATCGGAACCAACGATCATTTTTTTATTATTATTATTAGCCTATTCTGTCCCACTGCAAGGGCGGATCCACCGTTGTGGGTACGATGGGCATGCCCACAACCCTAATAGACTTGTAATGACACACTTTTAAAAGTCGTTCATTGTTCATGAGTGAGTTCGTACTCCGACTCGCACTTGGCCGATTTTTGGGTAGCTGTGACCACTGTTTCTGAGAGCTGGATCCGCGTCTGTCCCACTGCTGAGCAAAGGCGTCCCCCCGATACTTCCACTGCTCTCTGTTCACTGCATATAAGGGACTATAGACTTAGACGAAAAAAAAACACTCGTTTTAAATCTATAGGAGGTACTTACCCTTAAAAAAAAATTAAATATAAGCAAGTCAAAAAAATCTAAACATTCATTTATTAACAGTACCTACTTATAATAAATGATAAATTAACCTATGGCCTGTCAAAAATATCGTTTCAAACCTCGGCGCGACCCGAGTGGTCTTTGCAAACCTGCATGTGTTTTTTTTTAAATTTTGACCGAAGCAAATGGTTTTTGAAACCTACTACAAGAAGGACTGGGATCAGTAATTCGTATAAGATGAAAACGCCATTCGTTGCCGCGTACACAAGAATCAAATTCAAATCCTCGTGCCAAATTATATATACATAACTAGATATTTTATGTTTACCACTGAAGGTGTACAATCTTTCGACACTATTTAATTTGAATTGTTTTAAATTGTTTTTCGTCTTATCAAAGCCCGATCGATTTACTGGTATTACGGGAAACGAAGTATTTCTACCCAGAAATGGACTTTATGTTTCGAGCTGTATGGTAATGTATGCATACCCCACCACCTGATTAGTTTAACTATAGGTGCAACGTGTTAAGTACGCAACTCTTAGTTGGTGACTCAGTCCATTAATTTTCAGATTTGTAAATATTGTAAAGTGAGGCCTGATCATTGATACACCTACATCATACCTACCACCTACGCAAGCCTATGGCTTTGTCCCTTTCTATACAAATGTCGGAGTGACAGATACGAATTTTAGCGGCATTTTAACTAAAATAGGTTTGATTGTCGTTTATGAATAAGGGGGTAAGTATTTCCCAAGATACATTTTGTAACAGTAGACCACAGATTCGGGTAACAGTGGAGCAGCTGGCAACACTCGTCACGCACACTAGCATCCTTGCAAATTGTCTTACACCGTTCTTACGCACACTTCAATATTGAGTTGCCGCATTCACGAACGTTTTGTTTTTAGTTAGCGCGGTATCTAGTCAAGCGAGCGCGCGAGACCAATCATTCATCGAAGAGTACCTACTTATTATAATTAAATGAAAATAATTTTAAATTGCCGTGGTGGCCTAGTGGTTTGACCTATGGCCTCTCAAGAAGAGGATCGTGGGTTCAAACCTCGGCGCGCACCTCTGAGTTTTTTGAAATTCTTGTGCCAAATTAAATTTGAAATTTACCACTAGCTTTTTTTTTTATTTTTTTTTATTCGACTGGATAGCAAACGAGCAAGTGGGTCTCCTGATGGTAAGAGATCACCACCGCCCATAGACACCTGCAACTCCAGGGGTATTGCAGATGCGTTGCCAACATAGAGGCCTAAGATGGGATACCTCAAGTGCCAGTAATTTCACCGGCTGTCTTACTCTCCACGCCGAAACACAACAGTGCAAGCACTGCTGCTTCACGGCAGGATTAGCGAACAAGATGGATGGATGGCTTTACGGTGAAGGAAAACATCGTGAGAAAACCTGCACACCCTGCGAAGCAAGTCAATGGTGTGTGTGAAGTTCCCAGTCCGCACTGGGCCCGCGTGAGAACTACGGCCCAAGCCCTCTCATTCTGAGAGGAGGCCTGGCCCAGCAGTGGGACGTATATATATAGGCTGGGATGATGATGAATTTTAAATAGACTATTTAGTTTGTATCCATGTCATTTTTGGACTTGCAGCTTCTGTACAATCTTTCGTGCATCTTATTCTAGCTGATGGTCCGCGAATGGTTCTAAGTTTGTTTTATTTGTCTATGATATCACGGCCCTGGAAACGAACGATTTCTGCCAACAAACTGGGCTAATAGATCAGATATATCAGATATATGGATACCTATTATACGCTACCACCAGACGTCTCGTCAAAAATGATGCACAGAAAAAACAGAAAAAGAGACCAGCGCTGGTAATCGAGCCCAGGTCTTCAGCATTCCATGCTGCATGCCATACCCCTACACTACCACTGGACAGGATTACAGACACGAATTTCTAAATTCTAAATTCTGTGCATCCATGTCTCAGTTTGTATTTTAGATATGGTTTTACGGGATAACCGTAAAAGTAACAAATTTGGAGTTGAAATAAAAAGTACAAAAAGACTCCAAATAACCAATCATAATTTGATTGCTTAGTAGCAACATCTCTTGTCTGGGTGAGCGGTTAGTTCCGAAAGGGTGTTACGTCTCTCGATGAGAGCGAAACATAGATGTCGCTAGTGCTGCTGCTTAAGTAGCGTGTAGAAAAAAGCAACCTAAGATATATATATTCTTTAATTTTAATAGAGAAGCCAATCGTGTAATACTTGGAAGAAAAACTTTTTGTCACTATTATTATTTCAACCACATGATAAGAACAAAAATGTTTATAAGGAGCCCCTGAATTATAATAAAACAAGAACTGCCCGTAGCCTACTTTATACGTAGGAATATTTAGTTATGCAAATAAAATGAAAAAAATAAAAAGCTGAAGCGAATGTTCGTGGAGCTCATGATAAACTCAAATCCCATGCATTTGCACAGCGATTTCATCTTTTATTTATTACTAACTAGCTGTAGCCCACAATATCCTCCGCGAAGAGTTCGTTTAATGAGCGTTTCGGAGAAACTTTGTAATTTTCCGGGATAAAAACTATCCTACGTCCTTCACAGACTTTTAAACAATCTCCATACCTACCTTCATTTTATCACGATTGGTTACGAAATTTAAGCGTGAAAGTATAATACAAAACATACATGTGAAATAAGGTTAAGAAAATAGGATTAAGATTATTTATTGATATCGGACAAAATGTAACAAAAGTGTGTCAAAAAATAAAAGTCTGGCTCTTGATTTTCAGATTAATTAGAAAGGGAATCCCAATTAGAAATCATATTATCTATGGATAACGTATGTAGTTGGGACCGGATCCTACCGACTGCGCCAAACGATAACTTACTGGTTGTAAGTAAATAAAGTGGAAAGTAAATAAAAGACTAACTTACGAGTACGTCCAACGTCCAATAATCTAAAATAATTTTCTTGCTCACCTGCGACCTTAGCTAAGCTATCGTAAGGTCGCGGGTGAGCAAGGAAATTCTTTTAGTTCATTGATATGGACCTCCGCAAAGTAACGCCTGATTTAATAAATTATCCAACGTCCAATGCGCTTACACGGTGTAGCGGAGTCAACCTATCCTCATTTTTGCTTAACATCTACCTAGATTAGATACGTACATATATTAGGTCTACCTAGACTACCGGATAGCCCAGCAACTAGCATCCTGACTTTATGGAGCTTGAAATTCCGGGTTTGATCCCCGGTGGGAGCTGATATATATTTGTACAAAAATGTGAATGTTTGTTCCCGTACTCGTATCTTCAGTGTTAAATATGTAAATACATATACTTAAATTACTCTTACAAAACCGTATTTACAGAATTATGTAACAGTAAAGTATAGATTTAAACACCGTAAATGGCAACATGAGCAAACAGTAAAAATAGAACATTACAGTAGAGGGTGGGCAAGTAATCAATTTTATTGATAGACTAGCCAGAGATAGAAACAGTATCGTCGAAACAAAAGTTAGTAGCTAAACTGCTGTTTGTACATAGGTTGAATAAAATGTTAGATAATATGTGAATACAGACGTAATTAAACGCATGCCTAGTTAGGTACTTGACCAGTGAACAAATACAATCATTTTTGAGTTGTACTGTTTATTTAAGGTGTTATCGCGTCTCAGTTTTTCTACTTGTTTACCGTAGCGGGTCATGTTCGTCGCAGGTCATAGCACCAAGGTCGGTGTCGGTGTCGGCTGCGACAGCCGCGCTGCAATGCGGCCCCTTTCGCGCTGCGCTCTGATAAAAGGATAATAATGTGTAAATCGTATATTTTCCAATTCTTTTTTTTTGGAAAGCGAATTGCTACCAGGAAAGTAGATTAGGTTATGTTAGAACTGTGACCCCTCCAGAAAACGAATCACTATCAGAAAAGTAGGTTTGGTTAGGTTAACTAGATCTGTGACCTCATCATAAAGGGAATCGCTACCAGAAAAGAAGGTTAGGTTATGTAAGAACTGACCACACCAGAAAGTGAATCGCTACCATAATAGGAGGGTATGCATTTTGTCGCAGGTATAAATTAAAACGTTAGTAACTACCGCCACATGAAATGTTTTTCTTTGTAATAAGTTTTATATCAACTAAATAATATGAGAATAAAAATATTTGATTTGTTATTCTATGAAATGAATACCTAAATAATGAATTTTATTTGTAAGAGAAATCATTTATACAAATTTCTTCAAAGTAAGTGTTCCATGTATTGATTATTCTATGAAAAAATAATAATATGAGAAATAAATCTGTTAAACGAAATTCTATTGAAATGTTGTCAGCGAAACAACGTATACAATCAAATCCGACAGTAGAAAAATATTTTTCTTCCGTTCTGTTTAGGTAGGTACGTACGCGTGTTGTGTATTATCATTTTTCTCTCTAAGATAGAAAACCGCTTATCTTTAATGCTTAGTTGTAGGTGCGCAGATCTCTCTTTGTGGACATAAGCCTGCATGTGTTAGGTACAACTCTGCTTCTATTTATCATTAAACGCCTATCCGCTAAGTATGTACAGTATTTAGTTCAGTTAATTTTAAAGAAAGGTCTTTCTAGATAAATTGCTACTTGATCGCGGGCCGTCCTCGGATTCACTACGGTTGCATAAAACATTATAATTCCCGTTCATAATAAGATCCTTCTTAAGAGGAAGGGAGGGTGGGATAGATTTTTAACCCCGGCCTTTTTTTAGGCGTTGGTTTGTCGAAAAGAACTTTCTGTAGCTTAAATTCTGGTCCAATCATTTAATTTTGAAGAGTACTTATATTATTATTCTAACTACGTACTGTACTGGGACCCTAGTGAAATAGGGGTTAGAGTCTGCAGAAATTTCGCAGCTATTTTCTATTTTATGTAGTTTAAGTTGAAATCAGCTGTTCATCTTCTGCCAACTGACATCCACGGGAAGAGATGAATAAAGAGTTTTTTGATTGGATATGATTGCGAATAGTCAGAGGAATAATGATTTTATTTTAGTGTTTCTGTTAAAAGGAATATCCGGTGAATCTAATTACGCACGTCAATGCTAGCTTGAAAAATATATCGAATGTTTTGTATGCAAATCGCTGTTTTGATCATTTAAATAATATCTGCGTAATTGTGCGTGATTTGTTAATTATTAACGTTAAGATGCTAGAGAATAAGTTTTTACCGAATTGAATTTTAAAAGTCTATTTTGAAGTAGATTTTAAAAAGGAAAATATATTCGAAAGTCGTTTTTATCAGCAGCGAGCCGTGCTAGACTGAGCTTTGCTTATCACTGAGAGCTTCCACTGCAAACGCTAAGTTTTGTACGTATGACAACAGTCAGAATTTTTAAGCACTTCTGAAACACTGTAGCATAGTAAAAACACAGACACACACACAGACTGACAGTTAAATATCAGTGCAGTATGAAAGTGCAGTCAGTCTATGGAAAAATCTTCGTTTTTAAACGCATTTTTTAATTCATCTGCGTATTTGTATGATGTTCAGCTCTAACTCACACTTGGCACGCGGTAAAATGTCAACGCGTAATTGTAGGTACATTTATACGGCTGTTCCCAGTCGCAGCGAGATTAAGGCGCCCTGCGGGACTCGCTGCCTCAACCCTTCGAAGCATAAGCTCCCTAATGGACTAGATACTTCAAATAAGTACAAAAAAGACCTTTATTTTCTGCATTGTTGCTTTGCTAAGTTAGTACATTTATTACTAAGGAGTCTATTTTTATACGCTTCTAAGTATGTAACTATAGAACTTTACCTTTCTTATATTATTTTGTATAAGTCTAATTATCCTTGTGTCCAGCAAGTGATATTAATAAGATCTGTGAAAGATCATTAAAGTAATTCAACGTTTAAAATACAGTCTATTGTACTTAAGTTTTTATTTTAATACAGTGTATTTTAACTTCAAAATTTCAAAGCTGTAATTTTATCTTATGATCTATCTATATATATAAAATTCTAAACTGACTGACTGACTGTTGATATATCAACGCACAGCCCAAACCACTGGACCTAGAGACTTAAAATTTTGCACATTGATACCTTATACAATGTAGGCACCCACTAAGGAATGATTTTTGGAAATTGCCACGGGAACAGGGAAAAACGGGTTTTTTATATTCGATTCCGAGTGACCCTATATCAGTAACTATAATAATTAGGCTCTTTAAATTTGGCATAGAATTAGGTGATTATAATAGTAAAAAACAGTTTTTAGGATTTTTGGAAATTCCCACGGGATAAGGAAAAACGGGATTTATATATTCAGTTCAACGGAATCTTGTGAACTATAATTATTAGACTTCAAATTTGACACAGAAGTAGGTGATTATAATAGTATAAAACAGGTTTAAGAGTTTTCGAAAACTCCCACGGGATAAAAAAAAAAACGGAATTTATATTCAGTTCAACGGGATCGATTTTTCGTTTTACTGGTCGTAGAAAGCTGAAATTTTGCATTTAGGTTCCTTGGAGAGTGTAAGGGAGCACTACAAAAGAACTTCCCAAAGTTCTGGCGGGAACGGGAAAAAACGGGATTTTTCGTTTTACTGGACGCAGAACGCTGAAGTTTGTTCCTTGGGGAGTGTAGGGGAGCTTTAAGAGAGCATTTCCCGAAAATAATTACGCGAACGGGAAATAACGGGATTTTTGTCTTTCTCTTTCTTATTTATTTTAAAAAATCTTTTTTATTCGAAAGTGTTCACTCCCGAGGTGGTCCTATTGTCACCAAATCAGGATCTGGTGACGGGATCACAAAGTAATCAAGGGCAACCCTCAAATTTTGCAGGCACTTAATTTTCATCTGATAGACATCATCTCATGTTGATGAGCTGCTGATGGAAGGTCAAACTCCTTAACGGTTAGGACTTGAGCATATTTTTTAAATATTTTAGGTAGGTACGTAAAGACCGATAGTTGTATTCTTTCAGGTTATCCAGGTGAGCTGATGATGGAAGGTTAAACTTCTTAACGTTTAGGAGTTAGGGGAAGTTTCTTTTAATATCAGAATAAGCATGAATAGATCTTTAGTTGTATTCTTTCTGGTTATTCAGGTGAGCTGATGCTGAAAGGTATAACTCCTTATCGGTTAGGACACATTATGTACCTACGCCAAACCAATCAACTCATTACGTAACAAAATTTATCCAGACCTATAAAACAGTATACCGTGCTACGAAATGCCGTGACTGACTGACTGACAGACAACGCGTAGCTTAAACTACAGATTTTACAGACCTGCATTTGGAACACATGTAAGTAAGTGGTTAAAGGATCATAGAAGTGCACTAGTAAGGATTTTTTGTCTTTTTAAACTTTGTCTGTTTCTTTGTTTATTGGGGGTAATCTCTGAAACAACTGAGCTGATTTCAAAATAAACTACTAGTTAATGCTTTTTAAAAATATATACCCTAAATAATAGAAGCCTGTTTCAATTCAATCGCGGACAGTGTGGTTTTCCGTTGAATTCACTTATTCCTATGCCACGATAATCCTGGAATCCTATGTCGCGTAGGTACGAAGTCGGGGGCAAAAAAAACAAGTAGGTTTTCTAAAATTACACCCCTGACCTGAAGATGTGAAACAGGGCTTCAAAGTTGATTTTTAAATTCGAAAATTTGCAAATATAATCCTCCGAAAAATCAAGTAAAACACGAAAATAAAGATCGTGAAAAGTAAATCTGTGTTACACCAAATTTAACGCGAGCGAAGCCGCGGGCAAAAGCTAGTATATATATATAAAAGAAGAAACTGACTGACTGACTGACTTATAGATCAACGCACAGCTCAAACCGCTGGGTCTAGACACTTGAAATTTGGAATATCCTATGTTCCTTAATAGGTGTAGACGCGCACTAAGAAAGGATTTTTCGAAATTCCCACGGGATAGGGAAAAATGGGATTTATTTTTTCACTTCCAAATGGCCCCATCTCCGTAACTATAATTGTTAGAAAATTCAAATTTGCCATACAAGTAAGTAGTACTAACAGCTAAAAACTGTTTTCAGGATTTTCAGAAATTCACACGGGATAGTGAATAAATGGAATTTTTTTTTCACTTCCAATTAATGACCCTATTTCCGTAACTATAATTATTAGAGACTTCAAATTTGGCTTGCAAGTAGGTAATACTAACAGCTAAAAATAGTTTTCAGGATTATCTGAAATTCCCACGGGATAATGAATAAATGGGATTTGTATTTTCACTTCCAATTAATGACCCTATTTCAGTAACTATAATTTATATAAATAAAACAAATATGTCAAATTAAATAGAATAACAAATCAATCAAACCACAAATAATCAAAATACAATAATTATTTATATTTTTGTTAAGCTTAGTTTAGTGGTGCCAAAAAAAAAGCCCGGTAAAACTTGACATAAGGTTTAACGACTAAATCGAGTCTCCATTAAACACATTTTTAGGGTTCCGGAGCCAAAATGGCGAAAACGGAACCCTTATAGTTTCACCATGTGTGTCTGTCTGTCTGTCCGTCCGTCCGCGGCTTTGCTCAGGGACTATCAATGCTAAAAATCTGTAATTTTGCACGAATATATATTATTATGTAAACTATGCCGACAAAAAGGTAGGTACAATAAAATTAAAAAAAAAATAGTTCTGGGGTACCTCCCATAGACGTAGTGGAGGTGATTTTTTTTTTCTAATCCTACCCTATAGTGTGGGGGAATAGTTGGATAGCTCTTTTAAAACCATTAGGGGTTTTCTAAAACGATTTTGCGATTCAGTGATTTGTTTGCGAAATATTCAACTTTAAAGTGCAAATTTTCATTAAAATCGAGTGTCGCCCCCCCCCCGCTAAAATCTTAACCGATGGGTGGAAAAATTTGAAAAAATTCAAAATGTTAGTAAGTATATCAAACTTACAAGGAAACTATAACGGCTAAGCAGCCTAAGGTATAAAATATGCCTAAACTTGGAAGATTCCGTATAAAATACGAAACCCTTAGAAAAATATTACTTATTTGTTTCGTAATGGCTACGGAACCCTATTTTGGGCGTGTCCGGCACGCTCTTGGCCGGTTTTCATTGTAAAACATAGCCTGGTGGAGTGCCAACTTGGATTTCAGTTATAGCTAAATAACAAATGGACCATTATAGGAGTTGTTACAAGTACTGCTACGAGCATGTTGCTGGCATGCTTCGTGAGAGACTTTGACGATATTCTCATATTCCGTGAATTTAATATCATCCTACTTCTTTACGGCAGCAGCTATTTCATTTAACTGAGAGGGATCCAGATATTGCGTTTGCAAACGTCCTCGTATTGCACTCTCTGTTAACGTTTATCGTACACGTTGCTTTAGGGAATGTGACTTGCCGTCTCAGTGAACACACTGAATGATAGAAAAATAATGAGATTATTTATTACTTTTGTTTAGTGCTTTCCAAATAGATGTAGATTGATATTGTTGCGAGTTTACTTCGTTCTATTTGTTATAAAAAAATACATTTAACTTTATTCAACTGATGATTTAGGTATTCAAACGATCTGAAAATATTAACTATATAAAAGTACTAGAAATAAGAACAGTAGTAGGTAAAATTTGGCATAATAAGACTTTGTTCGCGCCCTTGCATAATATGTCGCATAAGGCCGCTTGGAGACGTCCGTTGTTTCACCGGACAACGGACCGTTTTTTTGCCGAACTTGCGGAGTTGTACGGCTAAGTCGCCGGACAGGTGTCTGATGCATATACACACATTTATTGTAAGCCATATAACACCGCAAGTCCAGCAAAAAATAACGTTGTACAAGCGGCCTTACAGGTCGATTCACGAACTGGCATGAATGAATTGTATAGGTGAATGACAAAGGTAGTATCGAGTTCTCTAACTATTCCCTATTGTTTTTGAGAGCCCATCGGTATCTTTAAAGATCTTAAATTATTTTCTATTCAACACACTTTTTGTTTCTGATGTCGATTCTTTATTCAACGACCAGATAGCCGAGTGGTTAACCACAAAGCTTAAGGTCTCTTCCGGGTTCGATTCCCGGTCGGAGCGGATATTTGCATGAAAATACAAATGTTTTCTCTCGTCGAGTTTTGGGTGTTTGATATGTATTTAAGTAAAAATAAAAATAAAATACAATAATACTTTAACCAGCGACCGCAAACTACAGACACGATTCTATTGTACAATTTTATAACCTACTGTATGCATTTGTTTGTATGGATAATTAGTTCTTTACCATTACTTTGTGATATTATTATGTCGTGTATCTGTTTCGCTCGAACAAATAATAGTCGAATGATGACATGCAATGTTACGATTAGAAAGCAACAAAAAAGTTTGAATGTTTGCTAATAATTGTTATATTCAAACTTGTTTAAATTATGCGATCTACAAAGCGCGGAATACAAACGGTGTCAAAGTTTTGTTGTTTATTTATTTTGGCTTCAGTCGCGAAAGGCACTTTATCCTCGTACGCTGTACGTACGCTTTGGCGGACAGTATGACCTATCTACGTAGTTTTAATTTAAGGCGGGAATAAAAATGTCCAGAACTGAATTTGTAGTGGTTATAACAACATGAGCTGAACTATATCGTGACTCGTCTTTGATCGTGCCTCTTTGATTAATATTCCTACTAGGATATACGTACACCGTAATTTTCAACGTGACTGAGCAAAAGTGTCAGCCTAATTTTATTTTAGGTTAGCCAATGTGTTTATGGCGATAACCGTTCAACTTTAATATACTGAGTGTCATTGGTCGTTTTTGTTGGTCAACATATTAATAAATAACTGTATATGATTCGATGTTGATAATTGATTAGAAGCTGCCATTCTCTGCCAGTACTTTAAGAATGTGTAATAAGTAACTGAATTCTCTTGGTTTCCCAATATACATAATTGCATTGTTTCAACGGTTTATTTATTGTAAACATATATATTTGATTTCTGTATACTTTCTTTCTATGTACGAGTATACCTGGGACAAACGGTTCAGTTAGGTAGGTCCAACTTCGAGAAAGAGATTACTTGTCGAATCTGACTCGGTTGGGCAGCGTTCGGGAAGCATCGCAGTGTCTTTTCGTCCAAATTACCGCAGTGTTTTAAATCAAAAGTATTTGACCAGTGTGTGTTGCCAGTGATGACATACGGATCTAAGACGTGGGCGCTAACGATGGGCCTCATGAGGAAGCTCAAAGTCACTCAAAGAGCTATGGAGAGGTATATGCTCGGGGTTTCTCTGCGGAAAAGAATCAGAAATGATGATATCCGCAGTAGAACTAAGGTTGCCGACATAGCCCGAATAATTGCGAAACTGAAGTGGCAGTGGGCGGGGCACATTGCTCGGAGGACTGATAGCTGATGGGGTCAGAAGATTCTCGAATGGCGTCCGCGGACCTGGAGACGAGCTGTCGGTAGGCCTTCAACAAGATGGAGCGACGACCTGGTTAAGATCGCTGGATCGCGTTGGATGCAGAAAGCACAAGACACCGGTCTGAGTGGAGAGCCTTGGGGAACAGTGAACGTCTTGTGGCTAACATGATGATATTTGATTCAACTAATTAGTGAATAACTATTGACTCAACCACAAAAGATTATCGTCTAGCGGAGTTAATTGTTGTACTTGAAGTCAAGACTTAATTTTAAAAACTTTTTCTTACTGACACAAAAAACTGTATATATTTTTAAACTCATAATAGCAATAATAAGTCATTAACCGACTGCAAAAAAGGAGGAGGTTCTATGTTCCAATGTTTGTATTTTTTGTATGTGTTTGTATGTAGAGTGGGCCGAAGTTTGTGCCGCTGACATTATTATTTTTAAGTAGAATTGCATTGGTAGTTGATAAATTACTTTTATTTCCCATAATGCAATGTAGGTACCTAACCTATTTACTAGTATTTGATTTATTTATTTTTGCAAAATTTTATACAATGGATATATTTAGTCAGGGTCGCCGTCATCAAAACCGATGTGGAGGACTATATATATATATACTAGTATTTGCTGATTAGGTACATTATAAAATGTAATGTTGCCAATTATCAATGAAAAAATAGCATTTTCTTTCCAGGACAAGAAAGTTGATTTTTAAAAAGATGCAGAAAATAGTAAAGTCAATCTCCATAGCGCTGGTTTTTGAAAGGAAAACTTGAACTGAACACTGAAGTGGGAGCAGCCGCGTAAACGGAATCCGTTATTACCGTCGGGTGAGACTTCAATCTCCGAGCTTATTACGATACTACTAGCTTTTGTCCGCGACCACCTACCTAGGCGTGGATGATTAGATAAAAAAAAAACACTGGATTATAATTACAAGAAAGTTAGTTAATACGGAAATTCGTTGAAGAATTAAAGTCACCGATATAGCTGGAAACACATGCAAGTTGTAGTGGCAATGAGCGGGCTACATCGCTCGAAGGACAGATAACCGTTGGGGCACCAAGAAATACGAAGCGAGAACGAAGACGAAGCGTTTGGCAGGCCTGACGACATCGTGAGTGCTGCGGGCAACCAGTGAATGCAAATGGCGAGTCGTCGTTCATTGTGGCGTTCTAAGGGGGAGACCACCGTTCAGCAGTGTAGACGTCTTCTGGCTGATGATGATAATGATGATGAATTAAAACGCATGTGTTGGTAAGTTATAACCTTATGGGTTGCTTATTAGTATATTTAGTTTCAGCATTAGGTAGTTTTTACAGCATAATACTAACTCCAATGGTGATAAAGAAGTACATGGTTGTCAGGTTGTCAAAATCCGAATATGTAACTAATTACTACCTATCCAAGGATTTTTTGTAAATATTTTCTCGTAATTGTACTAAGCTAGAGATAACCCTGCTGCATTCAATAATCGACAAAACTACCTGTATTAGTTATTACTTAAACTTTAAGTTCTTCACATGTGCATCTACTTATTAAACGCATTACAACTTGATTAGCTTACTCCGTATACACCATGCAACCAACACATGCGTACAGTTCCAGTTTACAGGCGTCAATTAGACAACATGTAAAGCCTATTCAGGCATTGCAGTAGACACAGTTTCGGTACAGTAGTGCCGTCTGGCACTGACAAGTGTGGATGCATTCAGAGATGTGTACAGTCCAGGGCATATATATATATAAATTCACGTAAAAAAGGTTGTGCCTTCGGCACACTATGGCTGTAATCTGTATATATATATATTTTAATACGTTTTTTTACCAATTTTGAATAATTTTTCAGTCTCCTTAAAGATACGTACCGTTAACACGTGTTTTGAATTAAGTAGACTCGCAGACCCTTAAGGCCCAGTTTTAGCCCTTAAGGCACCAGACCGTAACACATAGCGTCAAATATATGTATACATCGATCTTATGGTTAGTCATCATCATCATCATCATCATCAGCCGGAAGACGTCCACTGCTGAACAAAGACCTCCCCTTTAGAACGCCACAATGAACGACAACTCGCCACTTGCATCCTTATGGTTAGTATCATAAAGGAATATAGATATTTTTGACGTCTTGATAACGTATATTTATGTCCTTGACTGTACGACAAAAACAATTATTATCACGGTGTGACCACTGAAATATCTGAATAGACCTTTATACCTACCTACTGACTGTACATACAACAGACATTTTGCACAAAAACACAGAAATCAAATTAATTGGCAAAGGTTAGTATACATGTAGGTACAAAGGCGAACTTATCTCTCTAATCAACTCTGATGGATCTCTACCAGTCAACCATTGAGTGGCTGTGAATAGTATCCCCTGAATGCCCGTTTGAAAATTGTTTCTCGGTTGCAGACGTCCACGTTAATTATTCATATTGATTTGTCATCTCCAGTAGAATCTGATTTAGATAGGCCATCCAATAGACAGAATAAATAAACAATGCCCAGGGGGCAGTGCTTTCTCCTCTTCTCCATTTTCATAAATGGTGTAACGGCATCACTCCTTTTTTCATCTTCATGCTGACGACCTACAGATATATGCGGCGGCGGATATTGATGGTTTCTCCGACTTGATTAACCGCCTCAACATTGATATCGAGGCCATGCGGGCTTCGGCGGCTGATTATGGCTTAAAGGTGAATTCCAAGAAGTCGCGTGCGATTGTTGTTGGTAGCCCACACTTCATTTCGAGGCCGTCTGACGTCTGACATGGTGTTGCCCAAATAAATTTTTGACGGAACGTCAATTTCTTTCTCATCCACGGTCAAAAATTTGGGCATCATGGATTCATGGACCAGACGCTTTCTTGGTCAGCTCATGTCTCCGAGGTCAGCCGCAAGCTCTTTGCCTCGGTCCATTCACTTAGACGCCTGCAAAACTTCCTTCCTTTGCACACTATATATGTATATTATGTGTATGTATTATGTATATCTTGTATGTATTAGTTTATTGTTTTATTATCACGTATTAGTGTGTATCTGTATATGTATGTGTATTTACTCTTATAATGCACTATATTGGACTTATTTAAAATTTTTGGCCCTTTTGACTTTTCATTGTACCTACTTGTAGCATCTACTCTTTTTTCTGATATCCTGTCAATCGTTCAAAGGTTAACTGGAAGAGATCCCTTTAAGGGATAAGTTCGCCTTTGTACTTCTTATTATTATTTTATTTGTTAATTTCATGTGTTCTTATGTACAATAAAGAGTTTACAATACAATACAAATGACTAATTGAAATTCAGTTAGTGAATGCCAAGCCCAATAATCTGAAAGCATTCTGTGCCTATTTGGTCAGTGAAATTATACCTACATGGAAATCTTTATTAAATGAGCAATATTCGACCAAAACGTTATATCGAATATTTGCCACATCTTAGTATGAAACCCTGCACAGCGTGTGGCCCGACACGCACTTGGCCGGTTGTGTTGTTTATTTTTGCTTAAATGGTACAAAATCCAAAATGTATAAAATATGTACCTAGGTAATCAAGAACCTTTAACAAAAGCACTTGTGTTTTAAAAAGAGTAAAGTGTTTAACAAAAACCTTCCTTTTGGTTGTTCTGATCATACGAGTAAACGTATTTCGTCGAAGTGGTTGTTGTAATTATACGCTGTGTTTGCTCTTACGGGATAGTAACAGATACGTAATGTCGAGAGGATAAACAGCAATGTGTCCATAGAAAAAAAAAAATCTTGTGTAATAACTGGGATTTAACATCTTTTGACTAAGTGTACAGGATCGTCCTTCACCGCGTCGGTGACAGAAATGCATCGCCTAATTGGATAATGGAGCCTGCGCTCCGATCTCCAACCACAAAGGCTAATTCTATTAAGCGGGGTTTTCATGTTACGAGTAAAATTAAATGATTTTGCCGCAGCCTATACGTTTAAATGGGGTATGTAGCCACTCGATTGATTTAACTCTTACCGACTTATTGTGAAAACTCAGCTAGTCATATAATAATAATAATAATATAACGACAATCATATAAACAAGGCGCAAGCCTGTAGAAATTTAGTTTTTCCCAAGAAACCATAAATAAGGTAAATGTCCGAGTGCTCGTCGCTGTACTACTAATACTCGTCACCCATAATTTCAATTGCGATGAATAAGATGAGACCAACGTTAATTTTATCACCACCTCATTTTAGCGGTGAAAAATGTGTTTATTTTTTATTTTTATTCGACTAGATGGCAAACGAGCAAGTGAGTCTCCTGAAGGTAAGAGATCACCACCGCCCATAAACATCTGCTACCAGGGGTATTGCAGACGCGTTGCCAACCTAGGGGCCTAAGATGGGATACCTCACGTGCCAGTAATTTCACCGGCTGTCTTACTCTCCACGCCGAAACACAACAGTGCAATTGCTGCTTCACGGCAGGATTAGCGAGCAAGATGGTGGTAGCAATCCGGGCGGACCTTGCACAAGGTCCTACCACCTGCAACGTGTAGCTTTGGCATTTCACACACCATTTTTAGGGTTCCGGAGCCAAAATGGCAAAAACGGAACCCTTATAGTTTCGCCATATCTGTCTATTTGTCTGTCTGTCTGTCTGTCTGTCCATCCTTCCGTCCGTCCGCGGCTTTGCACAAGGACTATCAATGCTAGAAAGCTGTAATTTTTCCACGGATATATATGTAAACTATGCCGACAAAATGGTTACAATTTTTTTAGGGTACCTCCCATTGACTGGACGTAAAGTGGGAGTGTTTTTTTTCTCATCCAACCCTATAGTGTGGGGTATCGTTGGATAGGTCTTTTAAAACCATTAAGGGTTTGCGATTTTACGATTCAGTTATATGTTTGCGAAATATTCAACTTTAAAGTGCAAATTTTCATGAAAATCGAGCGTCCCCCCCCCTCTAAAATCTAAACTGGTGGGTGGAAAAATTTGAAAAAATTTAGGATGGATTTGTAAGCCTGATAAATATATTTTTAGGTTTATATTAGATACAGTATTGATAAAAAATAACTTACCTAGTTAAATTAAGCACAAATTCATAATACGCTTATTAAACTTTTATAAAAGAGAGAAAACTGCGCAATAAATGCTTTAATGTAACTCGGTAATTTTATACTTAATAGCGAGTTAAATCAGACATAACAATCTATCATTAACTCCCCGTACATTGGCTGGCATGGCATCATTGCAACAAATGGTCGATTCCACGAACTACTTAAAATTGGTAGAAAATGCAATACAATAAAAATGCAATCATGTTATAATTGTTTATTGTACTGCTTTGTAGATTAAGAAATATATTTTAATCCAGTCTTTTTATTGGGTATGATTTGATTGATCACCCAATAATCGCATTTTTGGTCACCTAATAGATAATATTTGTTCCTAAAATAGTAGATCTGTCACCTAAATTGATATACCAAATAAAATTAAAACGGTTACCAAATAAATAAATAAATAAATATCATGGGACACTTGACACCAATTGACCTAGTATTATTTTGAAATAATATAATAATCAAATAATTATGTGGGTTTCAAAACAATAAAAGTGTCATTAAAACTGAATCTCCAAACAATATAAAAATGTTTACCTAAAAAATATTTTTTAATCACTGAAAAATAATATTAATTAAGAATCAAATTACGTTGCAGTCATGCGGTTGTCCCTTTCTCTGGCCTTCCGTTTCGTATTAGTGTGATGGTGATGATGATGATGATGGTGACGTTGGTGATAATGATGGATGGCAATTCGAACAAATTTAAAATAACGAAGTTTCATGTCGTAAGTATTAGCAAAAAGTGATTAGTTCTGGCACTTTGCCGGCCACTACCGCGGCACGCTCGCTTCGCTCGTCTTCGTACCTAACCAGACCTGTAGTAGAATTGGTAGAAGCATTTAATTAAGGAACAGATCTATTTACTTATTAGTTGACAGATCTATTATTTTGGTTGATTTGTGATAATAAAACTATAATTTAAAATACAGGTTTAGATATTCTGATGACTCAATACTTAAACAGTTTTGAATAATATGATGACTGGATTATGGATTTCTTGTGGGGACAGATATTATAAGTATAGTCCATTCAAGATAACATTGGGCTCTAGAAGGACACAGAAGAAGGGGCTCTAAACATTTTTTGTGAAGTCGTAATAATAATGATGAATAAATGAAGTAGGTAATAGGCATTGATGAAGTCATAACTTTGTTTCTTTCGTAAGTAGGTAAGTATGCATTGTACTTACAAAATGACACAATATTAGTACGTAACTTGCTACATAATATTAATTCGATTTATATTTATACATTTATTAACTGTGTTTCGTGGACTCTCATTCCCTGTTTAAAATATTCTACTCGTAGTTCCTGCTATGAAGTTCAAGCTATTTTCCATTCTAAATTTCATAAAATTTGATGCAGTGCTTTAGTTGTGAAAAGTTAACTATTTGTATATGATTAAAGGTCGCATTTAGATCCAAACTGGCGATTAAAAACTATAAATAATGTACAAAATATTTCTTGAGTTAATTATATTATAAACGTTTCGTTTCTTACAGAATGTTGTTGACCTCTGCCTCTTTAGGTATTTTATAAAATAGGAAGACGTTTCTGTTTTTAACAAAATAGAATAAGGTTTATTTTATTGTTTTTAAATTATGATATGAAAAATAGCAAAGTTAATCTCACTAATATTTACTATAAATGCGAATGGTTGTAAATCTGTATGTTTGTTTGTTACCTACCTCTTCACATCTTAACTGCTGAACTGATTTAGATGAAATTCGGTATACAGATAGTACAAATCCCGGGTAAGGACATAGAATAGTTTTTATCCCATAAAATTGCATAGTTGCCGCGGGATAGCAATAAACGAATTCTACTTGAACGGAGTCGCGGGCAACAGCTAGTCAATGAATAAATTAACGTAATATTAATGTCTTCGATATTTTCATTTTTCAAAAAATCAATTTATTAAATGACTTCCTAAAGCGTGTACTATTAAGAACCTATTTTCCTTCTGTCTATTCCTATACCGTAGGGTATTACCGATTAGTGACACATCTAAACTTCGGTGACAGAAAATATAGTTCCAATTTTTATTTAGATAGGTAGAGTACCTAAATACTTGCGTATGCAGTAGTATACAAAATCGACTAAAACCCCAGTCATTATTAGGGGTTTTACCTGGAGTTTTTTTGACTTTTGAAACAACTTTTAGAACACCAAAATGAAGGTGTATTCATAAGAGTTTATAGCTTGTTATCTCTCATTCCAAAGTTGACCCCTTTTATTTGCTTGAATAACTGTACTACAATATCACCAAGAAATACCTACCGCCAATTTGCTAAACGATATAGAATGTCTTTGTCAAGCAATGCTATGAAACGACGAAGAATAATAATATAAAAGAATAATAGTATAAAAGACGTTAAATAATAATTGTGTAAAGGATTTACGGTGGGTCACGATTGGAAGCAATAGTAGTACCTACTGTACATTACTTTATTACGCTTCCAAATATAGAGACATCTAGTATTCAATCACTAAAACTCTTAGTAGGCTAAGTTCAAGTTACTCAGACACACTACAAAGTTCTACACAGTGTTGAACAGAGGGCGCTTTCAGAAATATTGAATACATAAGATTTATAATATAAGACTTATAGCTAAATTTAAGCAATAAAATACTGATGTTGATATCTTATAAGAAACTTAACAGCATGCAATACCATTACGTATAAAAAATAAATATAAAATACAAATAAAACATATTTCAGGACACATTGTGAAATATGCCATCTATCGGAGTAACTTGACCTTACTGGTTGTACTGGTTTTATTGGAACTCGGGGACACAAGAAAAGTTACTGGCTAGCCGACAAGGCGCCATCTATTGATAAGAGCGGGGAACTAACTGAATCTCCAGAGTGATTCCGACTTTACTCGTATGATGTACTTAAGTGAAGTAAAGTATAAGTAAAGAGCTCAAAGCACTGCATAAAGCCCAACAGATTTGCTTCTTCCTATGGCAAGTAGATGGCAGGTGAAAAAATGAACAAAGGACTCGTATTGGTTTCAACATGTTGCAGGGAAATGGCTAAATCAGAAATTTGAACAAATCTATAAGGGATAATATAATAAAACTCGGTAGTGGCTTCAAACAGACTGACTTTTTTTTTATATAAAATAGATAACACACATTGCCTTAGTTACAATGTCGCATATTAGATGGCGTTAGCTACTACGTAATGAATATTGTATTGAGTTAATATTACCAACATAATAATCATCAAATCACGCAGGATGTTAAAATGGGGAATTCATTTTATCATTTCCCTAGGAAAAATCAGTCATCTGATCAAAAACCTAAACCTGTTTAGTGAAATGACAAAATCAGATACAAATGGCAACTTAACTTCAATAAATAGGTAAACATTCAATAACAATGAAATCAAAGAACATATTCAATCTTTGTCGGGAAAGTTACAAATTGCCTACATAAGACAGTTATTGTTTTGTTTTAATTTGTATTTTTTTTGTGTTTTTTTTGTGGTGTGTGTAGATTTGAAACTTCGAAAATTGTGTGAATAAGTTAAGATGTGGAAATTAATATTTTTTTTTAAAGAGTCAAGAGTTACATACCTGCAATATACAAAATCACGAGATAACGAGGAAATTGACAAAATCGAAAACGAATCCAGTGACGATGAAGATGAAGAAACTTTCTTTTAACATTTTTTTCTTTATTTTTTTTATATAAAGACATTTCTATAGATGTGTATATTTTTTATTACATTCAGTAAGTAATTAAAAAAAAACAAAGACACATTTAACTTGTCAGATAAACGAATTCCCTTAATATATATTTGTCAGATTTTAATTTAGGACAATTAGGACATCAAGCTGAACCGTCTGTATAAAAATCTGGCGCGCTCGATTGTTTTTACCCGACTGCAAAGAAGGAGGGTTGTGTATGACGCGTGTGTGTATGTATGTATGTAAGTATGTATGTATGTATGTCTATTCCTATGTCCTCTCGTAACTACTCAACGGCCAAACCGATTTTGATAAATGATACGTAATTGGATTCGTCTTATTGCCGCGAGTGACACTGGGTAGGTACATTTAATTATTAATAAATCAAAATTGCGGATTATTGGCAAAAAAATTGTAAGTTTTCAAAAAATATTTTTTATTCAAACCTATCAAGTGGGGTATCAAATGAAAGTTAATAATTAGCCCATTCTAAAAATATATGGGTTATAACCGTTTTAATATACCAGTTTCACAGAAAAGTGTGAAATAAAACAATAAATTAAAAAAAAATCAAAAACCAGACTGCCTTAAAAAATACTAAAAAAAGAAAACAAGCCTAGTGGGCTAGAACTTTGTTAAATAGCTAACTTAGAGTTCAACAGTCGGGACCCATTTAAATGGTGACGCTCAAAATTCTTACCTAATGGGTCCCGAACTGTTGAACTCTTAAGTTTCTAGCCCACTAGGCTTGTTTTTTTCTTTTTAGTATTTTTATTTTTAGTTTTAGTTTTTATTTTTAGCATTTTTTAAGGCAGTTGGGTTTTTTGTTTTTCTTTCTACCATTCTTTACGGCCACCCCCACCAACCAACCCGTCAGATTAATACTTCTGGGTTATCAGATAAACTTGGGACATAGGTAGGTACTCTATGAATGACTGATGCACTCGAGTATATTATAGACTCAGACTATTGATTACTCGAGTATACATGTGACTTACATTTTTTAATATTGGGTTACGCTCTCCCCCCCCCACTAAAAGGGCATACTTAACAAACTTTTTTTCGTTATTGCACCTAATATTCACAATCTAATAGGACTCAATTACGCTTTAGTAACTACAAATTTAGCATACCCGCCTCCTCTACTATTTATAAGAAAGGAGACCCTCACTAACGAGAATTAGCAAATTATGGCTCGACACTACTATCGACTTTAATTATTTCGCCGCATTACTAACATTTCGTCCTTTACTCACGCTTCGAGGAAGCAAAGTTATACAGTTAAAATTTATATAAGTACTCAGGGGCACAAAGTTTAGCCGACCCTTCATACAAAATGGTCGATTCTGCATACATTTGAGGGCCTTATTTTTTGCCGCTTAGCATATTTAGCCGGCGATTATGACCTAACACTTTGGAATTTAGGCTCGCCGATAACCTGCCTGTTAAATAATAAGTATCTTTATCAATTAAGGTTTTTAAGTAGTAAGTAGTAGGTTCATTTCGAGTAGTCGACGAAACACGTCAGCATAGGAATGCCGAACTCGGCTTTTTTCAATGATTTGTCTTAAATTTACAATCTGTTCCCTGTGCCTCGCTCCTTTGCAAATCCTGTCTGTTCCACTGGAATCTGCCATTACAAAAATGCTTTAAGGCGTTCTTAATGACGTAAAGTAAAACTTTGGCATAAGATATGAGCGCTACCGTTACCGTACGCGCGAGTTACCGTACGACTTAGTTGATCCAATTCTCCCGTTTTCAGTATCTGATTGCAGAAGCGTTGCAGAACGCATATACTTTCGCCTATGAGCTACAAGTCTTCAGTTTAAATAGATACAATCGTTAGCGGCCGATTTATTCGATTTCAGTTTTTTAATGGCGAACTCGATTTCAGTTTTTAAAATATCATGTTCTATAGGACACGTTATGCCTTGTCGAAGGTTCGATGTTGATGTTGCGGTTGTCTCTGCATACAAATTTTACATACATACTTAATTACTTGCTAACTCGTTCGAAGGTTATAAAGCATATTCATTTCAATATAGACATTTTATGGAATAAAGAGAAATTAATAATGTTAGGTACAAACAAATTATCTATAATCAAGTATGAGTGTAGTTGCTGACACCGATTATTTAGGAAAAAGAAAACAAAACGTACCTATGACGAAACAAATGGGACGCAAACATCCATTACATAGAACAGGTCATCTTCTCAAGTTTTTTACCTATACCTAGTTATATAGGAGTACCCACTACTCGTACTATTTTTTGACTGAAAATCAAGTTAAACAGCAAGTGTCGAGACGAGAATCAAAGGTTCCTGTTTTTGTTGATATTCATACGTATATTTAATGAGTTCCATTCTGAAGCATTCTGAAGAAAATTGTTCTATATAATATAGTACCTATTGGCTTTTATTACTTAGCGTTCCCTTTAATAGGTATTTACTAATTACAGAAAATTGAGCATTTCGTGAAAATCTATTTAGTATATTTTTTACAGACTAACTAAAACACCGCGTTTGATTTGGGTGTACTCAGTATGATTTGTTGATACACCAGTAAACAACGTTAAATACCGCGTTAATTTTCAGTTTGTTTGAAATTTGCTGTGGAAGTAAAATCAGCGTAAACCGTACAACCAAACTATAAAACTCTTTATCTCCTACAGTGTTGACCGCTGGTCCACGCCATTATATTTAACACATCGTCCATTTTATGTGTTCTTACTCGTTTTTGTCTCGCGAACAATGAACAGCCGGGTTTAGCTTCGTACGTAGCAACATGTTGACGTAAGCTCATTGAATAAAATTGCCGGCTGGCACGGCACCGACGTCGGCGTCGAAGAAAAGCACCTTCGGAAACCAGAAGTTCCGTACAACTTAATATTTTATTACTGTTTTTAAATTTTTCAAGGTTTAAGTATGTACAGTCAACCAATTTGATTCCTAGGCCACCACAGAACCTTGTCATTGTGACATTTTATACATATCATGAGACTGAGTTAGTAATTAGAAGAAACTAGCGCAGGTATTTGCGGTGATAGGTTGTAAGACTTGTAAGTGATTGATACTTGAATTATTGTTAATAATCTTTACTAAGTATCACTTTAACGATTGTGAGATGATATTTTTTTTATGTTCAATAAAAATCTTTAAATATTTAAAATTTGACGTCATATAATAAACATTGCTATTATTGCAAGGTTCTTTAGTGGCATAGGAAATTAGGAATCAAATTGGTCCACTGTACGACTACGTAGGCATCATAATGTACTCGTATATGACTACAACTTTATATTTGCTTATACTACTAATTCATTTTAGGACTTCCTTTGTGTCTAGGTAGGTTAAGTCTGTGCGTAGTATTTTCCCTTGATGTATCTTTTGTCAGCATTACTTATTACAAACCAATTAATAAACCATTCGACTGCTTATGAAACACAACCCAAAAGCGAATATTTTTATGTTCATTTTATGCCACAGTAACCGAGTCAGTAGGGCGGCTAAATCGATTGTTTGCTATTTTTAGACTCTGCAGTCTGCACAGATTCCACTGTTTTTAATTAGTGCAATAAAACAGAAACTAACATTCTTTTCGATCTCTAATTAGGTGATTATTTATTTATAGCAGCTGATTAAGGTAAATTGTATTCGCTTAACAAACTACACTTAAGTATTTTTCAATTTCGACCAAGATGCATTCCGATATTATTATTTTTATTTATTTGTGTGATAGTTCATTAAATAAAGGTTTGAAATTTTTGGCTATGAAAATTTTACTTAGTGATTTATGTCATAAAAATCAATGGTCCACTAGAGCTATATACCCGAAAACCACTCAAAATTATCAATTACTTTAGGAGAAAAAAATCAAAATTTATCACTGTTTTACTATGGAACCGCTTGGTTTTTTATTTTAATATTTTGTATGTTAGGTGTACTACTTGTGAGTAGGTATACTATATAAAAAAATCAAGTCAAAATAGCTCAAAGGCAGATGTTGTTCCCTTATCCGGCTACTTGATCCGCTTTTTTTAACAACAAGACGCATCATTGCATTATTATCGTATCAAATCCGTCTTCACGTCAGACAACCGAAAGGGCGCAATAAGAAATTATTGGGTGGACGTATTCTATGTAATTTAGTTATGTAGATACAAGAACCTATAATTTTATGAACTTGGTTGCCGTATTTGAACTCTTTAAGTTAAAAGTGTGACTGCTATGAATATGATAGTTTCATTTAACTTTTGCTCTTTTGTATATTTAACACGCAGGTAGTTAGTGGCATCCAAGTTCTGTAATATAAATGTACTTAGTTGCTGTGTTTTTTAAGTATAAGACTAGTTACGGTTTAAATAAAGAAAAGTCGTACCAGTTCGAATTTGATACAATATTACATTGTGCATCAAGGACCGTAAGAATGGGATTACTAACGAGAGTCTATATATTATGTAAAAGCCCAACGCCGAAGGCGGAGGGCTTTTGATGACTCGAGTTGTAATCCCCTTACTGCCCGTGATACACACAATGGTTTTCAATCACGATTTTCATCACATTGCGAGGAAAAAATACAAAAAATAAAATTAAGTATTTTGTGTCTAAACACTTCAGCTTGGCAAGAGAAAGACGCTAAGAAAACAACTGAATAAAATAATGGCTACCCGACAATACAGGGGGGCTAATACGAAATTCAAAAATCGAATTTCGTATAGTACAGTCCCTTTCACTCTCGTATTAAATACATATTAGCGTCAGCAATACGATACGAACTTCGATTTTCGAATTTCGTAGTAGCCCCCTGATTTTCACTTTTTTCAAGTTGCCTACCATAGACAATGCTAAGAACTGTGTTTAGTTTTGAATTCGAATGGTCATACGGCCAGATTTTTCCAACATGCTAAATAGTATATCACTGCAGAGGGCGGGAAAAGGCTTGTATACTGCTTCTCTAAAAATATGCGAGGAAAGAAAACGAAAACATTATATTTATTCCACACAATATGTTTATATAACAATCTACCTACAATCTCAACACAATTAACACTTAATTACTAAAAAAAATAAACCTTACTGATAAAAGATGCTGCGCTATACGAGTTAGGAGTTTGTGGTGTGCCCATTAGGATATTTTCATCACTACTTGTAGAGCTCATTTTATTTTCGTAAAAATAACACGGCAGAAAATCTTTGACAAAATGAAATTTACGCTCCCGCCTCAATTTCGATATTAAAGATTTGAGTCCGAATCGTATATTTGGTTCCACATAAAATATAGTAATCAAAATAAATTAAAAGAAAACTTAAGGGATTACTAAATATAAATAATATATATACATTTTTACTTTTGGTTAAAGCGGCAATACCTAAACGCACAACTTTAAAAAACATACCTTTGTTACAAAATATTTAGCAGTCCGAGAAGATAATTAAGTCTAAATACACCTTATTATGATTTGGACACAATCATTATTGACATTAGCTAAACGCACAAAACAAAGTTTTTTCTTAATCTCGGTTTTCGTACGTGACTATTGGACAATTGGCTGGCTGTTTAGTGAATTTTCGGTCTTGGATGAAATTAAAAGTAAAAAACCTGCACAATAATAAACACTTCCCGGACATGTCCGGAAAGTAATGCCACTTTTTTTTTAAAATTCCCGGTCGATTTTTCCAACATTAATGAGAACATTTCCGCCAGCGCAGCGCGATACTTCCCGGTCTATTACTTGTAACACAACGTCAATATTTCATGTCTTGTTTGAGAAAAAAATATTGCGAAACAATTTGATATAAATTAAACTATAAAAAACACAAGTTCATGAAGCGTAGATAAGTTATGTGGTGTAAAATTGGGTGATAGCTAAGTTTTAAAGATATAAATAAAACGTTGGCTGACTTGAAACTTTTATAGTCTGAAATGACATAATATATTCGAGTACCTTTACCTACTAACTTGTTTGCAAATTTTAAAACTAATCCATTACCTCCCGGGGGCAACAATTTAGGCCATTGTCCTTTAGTATAAAGGCTAACATTATAGACGAACAAGTGTGATGAAAATAAGTTTTTTTTTTATTTCATCACTTGCTCCTCCCTAACGTAGGGGATTTAAATTTTGTAATCGAACGAAAGTTTAATTATTTACAGTATCTCTTAAGTAACACCGATTAAAAACGTTTAAAACATTTCATCAGGCTACATATTTTCACAAATTACCTGAAAAAGCAGTCGTTGGTAAAGCGGTTTGTATTTTACTGCGTATGTAGGTAGTAACGCGCTGTAGCTCAGTATTATAAACTCTGCATGACCCAATAAACATTGAATGTTGACGCCGACAGTTTTTTCGATATCCGTCATACATACACGTACCTACTCGGTACCCATACTACTTTAAAATCGAGCAGGAGATTAAAATGTGAAAACTGCAGACTAACTCATTCGTTAGTAACACTTAGGTACCAGCTACGAGTAGGTATAAAAAATAGCGACACTATATTAAATTATATTGTCCCGAATAACTTATGTCTTAACCTAACCCAATGCACATTGACATCTATGTACCTTACTATCATGCCAATGCATCACAAAAAGCAGGTCAGAGTAGCCCATTAAATATTAAGCTAACTAAAATACCGGCAGTTACTACTATTTGCTTCTATAGTGGACATAAATTATTATGATTAAGTGGGACAGAGAACATTTAAATATCGATTCTGTAGATTGTGCAGATGAATGCAATCTACATGTCGGTGGCCGATCGTAAAATCCGCTAGTTCACGAAATTGATTGGCGATTGAATTGGCTAAGGGACATCCGCCATATCCGTCCACCGTTTAACGATTTGCCTAGTGATGTTTAGGCAGATCATGAAATTTCTAGGCATATCATGAAACGCCGCCATATCGGTTCTCGAACTTTGGTTCGTAAGATGATGAGAGTCGGCGGCGGCCAATTTGATCACTAATTGAATAAAATTTAGCACTGAGATAGTTTAAAGCCTGAATGAACACATTTTTATTTATGCTGGAAAATTTTATAATTCGTGCAGGATACAGTAAAAGATTTTTTTGCTTTTTTGGATGGCACTAGGTAAGTATACTATTCGACGCGTCCGTACGACACGAGTGTCGCATCCTGTTCTCCCCAGACGACTCCGTCCGACCTTGACCTGACCTCATTTAAACAGGCATATTCCTGCTCCAGAATCATACCGATCGTGTTTCTCTGCCGATGAAGGTCCTATTTATTTAGATTAATTTTAAAAAGATTGCTCCATGGCCTACAAGCTCGTTCCCTCGAACATCGAAACGGAACTACACGTGCTTATGACAGTAAGAAAACGTTGGCGGTTGTCGTCAGTAAAAATAATTAGGCATGTGGAAAATAATCAGTCATGCCAATATTTATAATTAATGTGAAATAATAAAGGGTTTTCTCACTGAATTTCACGCCAGACAGTCCTCATGAATCGCAAATTTGCCCTCGTCTAAAGTTCGGGTACACCCTATTTGGCTCATTTTTTATGCGGATGCGACTGATGACGCGGATCCATAATTTAGTTTCAGCCGCTTTCCAAGCGTTATTCCTTCGCCCTAGCAAACTTTATTTTAAAAGGAAGTAAATTCTAATTAGTATTATAAAGCTTTATTGTATTTTGACCGAGTGAGGGCAAAGCTAAAGCAAATCGTCTACGTTTTAGCTTGTAACCATTAAGTTTGGACAACAAACTTTTTGGACAAGTAACTTATTAGTACAGATTTATGAATACCCTTAAGTACCCAGACAAGTCACAAGACCGAGACCAAAGAACAGATGGAAGTTAATGATTGTCGAAATATTGAATGTTAATTGAATCAAATCAATAAACAATACTGTAACAATTGCAGATAATAAACATTAATTAGAAATATTTTTTCTAAAAACCAACCCTTATGAGACTTAAGTTCTGTTTCACCACTAATTGATAAATTTTATATGACAGATAAATTGATTGCAGTCTTTGTATATTCGGACCTGTTACAAAAAAATATCAATGAATGGTGAAACAAGCCCATGGATAGTACCTACCATAACATTATATACCTTTATATGCTTACTAGCTTTTGCCCGCGGCTTCGCTCGCGTTAAATTTGGGGTAACATAGATTTACTTTCCACGATCCTGTTTTTCGTGTTTTAATTGATTTTTTGGAGGATAACTAATGGAAATTCAGATACGACAGACATTGTTTTAAACAGATGATGCAAATTTTCGAATTCAAAAATCAAGCTAAATAATAATATTTTTTATTATTTATTCCAAGACAAACGAAATTTTAAGTTATTTTATAAAAATAAAACTCTAAAGTTCCCGCCGGACATGAACAACTCGTATTTTGCTCTAAATATTGAAATGTGTCAATCAGAGACATTGTAGTTGTAGCTTTCCAGAATGTAATTACCAGTTTATTCAAAGTCAAAGTCAAAGTCTTTTATTCATGTCAAAAAAAATCAACCACCGGTTTGGAAAAACCTCTGTTGAGAAGATCCGGCAAGAAACTCAACGAGGTATTTTTTTTAAACAGATTTACAATATTATTAAATGATAATATCTATACATCACAGGCATTTAACAGAACTTTATTTTAACACAGTAGGTTTGCTGTTTGAATTATGAATGTCTTCTTGACAATAGATCTTAATTTGTATCCGTTTCATTTGTAATATTTTTTGGAATTTTATTATATAAACGTATGCAATTTCCCAGAAACGACTTTTTGGTTTTAACCAGTCTGTAAGATGGAACTTTAAGCTTTCCTGTGTTTCTAGTAGTTTTTGGTTTATCGACGTTAGTGGGAAAAATCACATATGTTCTTTCTAACATACATGATTATATTTCAAAAACATAAAGCGACGGCAGGGTTAGGATACATGGGTTAGGATATATTGTATTGTCACCAGATTTACATAAGTAACTACCTATGCCAAATTTTCAGTCCCTTATTTTATTCTTTAGCTTGTGCGTTTTCTGGTTCACAAAATCCTCTTTATTCGTTTTATCCCGTGGGAACTCTAGTAAATCCTAAAACAGCTTTTACCTGTTAGTATTATCTAACTCCATACCAAAATTTAAGTCTCCAAAATAATAGCCTGGCCGGGGATTTTCTTGACAGATTAGTAAAGTTTGCATCGAAATCCGTTCAGCCATTTTCACGTGATACGCGGTCAAATGTACAGAAAAACAGACAACAAATCTAAAAACTGTTGGAACGTGTTCTGTTATCAATTCTAAGTATCCCCTGCCCACTTTCTTTCGAATATCTTCCATTTACACGAAAGAAAATACATTTATTCACAACACAAGACACAACAATAGTATTAAGTACAAATAGACAACACGTAGGAAGGTATGTGTCTTGTCTGAAGACTTTCAAACCTCTTGCTTTTGCCCGCGGCTTCGCTCGCGCTTAATTTGGGTAACATAGATTATTTACTACGATCCTTTTTTCGTGCTTGGATTGATTTTCCGGAGGATTATATGGAAATACGGACACCGATAGACGTTGTTTTAGACAGATGGTGCAAATTTTCGAATTATTATTTTTTTAAATGTTCATAATTCGTACAAACGTTGAAGCCCTGTTTCACAATTTCCTACGAGTTTTTTTGACCGCGGCTTCGTACGCGATACAGGATAATTCCCGCGGGATAAAAATAAGTGAATTCTATAGAAAGCTACACTGTCCCAATTTGCATTAAAACAGGCTTCTTTTATCGAGAGAAATCGGAAAGTTCCCGAGTTTAAAAATATTTAACTAACTCCTTAGATTTGTTTTTAAAAAAACTTTCACTTACAGAAAACTGCAATTCTTGACTAAGGGGCTGTTTCACCACCCATTGATTAGTCTTAACTGACGGTTAAATGTGATGCCGTCTCTGTTTGTTTTGTTCAAATAGACGGAGACGGCATCACATTTAAAAGTCAGTTAAGACTAATCAATGGATGGTAAAACAGCCCCTAACTCTGGCAGGCTACTTTTTCCTCGAGAAAATGCTAAATTGGGATGTCCCAATTTTTGACAACATATAATAAAGAAGTAGGCTTTGTGAAGCATTTTCAGAAATAGGATTCCAAAAATGTGATAAACTAAATTAATTGGTCTATTAGTCACACAGTCAGTCAATTTCTTCTTTCTTTAATATTAGTATGTATATATATTATTTTTTTATTTATGAAATAAATGAGTGGATCATCTCTATGGGGAGTAGGTAAAATCCAAATAAACACTTGCAACTTCGAGGAGATTGCAGCTTGAAATTTAGAAACGCAAGGTTTTTTTATTAAATTTAAAAATCATATTTTTCTTATATGTTAAAGATAGAGACGGGTAGAAAGAGAAATAAGAGAGAGGAGACCTTTTTCCAGCAGCAGTGGGACAAAGACACTTTACCTATTTTATAGATATCTATGTAATTATTTTTTAACCGACTTCAAAAAAGGAGAAGGTTATCAATTCGGTTTTTTTGTTATGTTTGTTACCTCAGAACTCCGTCATTTATGAATCGATTTGATTTTTTTTTGCGTTCGTCTAGGAATGTTTTCAATTAGGTCCCATAAGCACCAAATCAGGATCTGATGATTGGATCTTAAGGAAATCGAGGGAACTCTTCAAATATTGTAGGGACAGGAAGGGTACACCTATAGTAAATTGGATATATTTAGTAGTAACTCGTGCATTTGCTCTTGAAATTCATAATTTGTTGAAGTGGAACTGATGATGAAGACCACAGTTGACCAACGTAGTTACTACTCAATAACAAGTATTTCACGTATAAAATTTTAATTACTTTGACACAGTTGCTAAGCAATTTATGCTCCTCGTAATGCATATGTTAAAACGGGTGGTGAAGCACCAGGACTCCTCAATAACGAATGTCTCTGCATCGGAAAAAGCAAACTTCCGTAAAAGGTGACGAGCAGTTGATATTAAACTATTGTATCTTAGATTATTTGAACTAAAAAGCGTGAAAAAAAAATATAACTAAAAGTTGAACCGACTACAAAAAACCATGAAAATCATTTTCTACCATTCTGAAGTCGGTCGGTGCCTCAGCACGAGCCAGCAAGAGTGATTGAAGCCCAATATATAGTATGTATGTAGGTGACTATAGGTCCATCTTGCTGGCTGGTGCTGAGGCATCGACCGACTTCAGACTGGTAGAAAATTATTTTCATGGTTTTTTGTAGTCGATTCAATTTTTTGATATTTTTTTTTTAACAAGCCGACAGCAGTTGTATGTAGGTATGTTATTGTACCTATAGTTTATAAATCATCCTTGTAAACCGCAACAGAAAGATCTCACTCCAGACGGATGTTATGTCGGCTTGGGGTTCGAAGTCCAGTAGAAGCAGGCATTTGTTGATGAAAGTGGATGTTGGTACCCTAATCACGGTGAATACTAGCCTGTACCAGCGACTTCGCTCGCTTAAACGAGTTACTGGAACAGTACCTAATTTAAAAATAGGTTATTCTTAACAATAGAAATGGTAGAAAAGCTGAAAGCACATGACTAAACAAAAACTAAACTCTAGACTTAGCGATAAAATTTTGCGATTTTCTATGGATCCCGTGGGAATATTTAAATAAAAAATAGCTTATCTATTATTTCAGACTGCCAGATATCATACAACATATCAAGTTCTAATGTGAATCTTTCTATCTGTCCGTCCGTCTGTGGCCGCTATAACAACAAATACTAAAAATATAATAAAATAAATATTTAAGGGGGACCCCCATACAAGAAACGTGATTGTTATGCCGTTTTTTGCTTGATATTAATAACAGCAACAGGTACGCGCTTGAAATATTCATAGAATCTTTAGTTGGTATAATTACTTTAAAAATAAATAATTCAACTAAAATAAAATTAGTATTTAAGGGGGGCTATCCCATACAACAAACTTGATTTTTTGCCGTTTTTTGCTAATGTCTATTGTTGTATAGATAATGGTACGGAACCCTTTGTGCGCGATTCCGACTCGCACTTGTACGGGCAGAGTTTTAAAAAGTCGGACCATGTTAAGCGGTAGATAAGTTAACCGTACAAAACCACCATCATCATCATCATCATATCAGCCATAGGACGTCCACTGCTGGACATGCCTCCCCCATGGACCTCCAGACAACACGTACCAAACCCCGTACAAAACAGTCGACTGCAAAAAGTTCCGTTGTGACACAGACATCACCCACACAATTTTATTATTCTCTGCGACGTAACGTAACAGTATTTTTGGTAAATTTTTTAAAACCGTGTTTTAACCCCATTTTAATGTTTAGATTTATTTGCCTTTTTTATATTACACTTTTAAAGTATTTAGTTTACCTTGGAGCTTTTGTTTGTTTAGATTGTTTGCGTTTGGTTTAAATTTTGCCAGACGTCATGGATGGACATTATACCTACCTACGTATGTATATGAGACGTCTGCCCACCGTTATGCTTAGTAGCTTGAGGGCACAGTATAGGTACACATTTACAATTAGGTACGGTCAAGATCGTTAATTTGTGACCCATTCCGTCAAAAAATCCTTTGAATTGTCTAAGGATAGTCATTACCTCAAGACTGTTTTGATGTATGTATAAGTATTCAGAAAATCATAGATAATTACAAATTGGCATATTTTGGTGCGGCGTTTATAAGGCAGTGATCAGCAGCAACATCGGGTGCGGGGCGGTCTGAGATCGCGGCGTCTTCCCGCTGGCGGGGGCGGGCGGGCGGTCCCAAGGCCGCGCCCGCCCGCAGCGCCCGTGTCAAGTACGCAGTCAAGGTCGCCCGATACGAGCGGCGATACCATCTGGCTGAAGGATACTCAGTAAACTCCCTCTGAATCACAAAGGGTCATATGCATTAGAAACAAAGAAGCAAAGTCAACAATATCCTAATTCAATATTTTTCTTTATTGTTTCAGTTCCTTCAACAAAGTTGTCATTTGCCGCTAAAGTATCTATTGTTTCTTGTAAACCGTATTTTTAACCCTATAGGACAGGCCATGCCTAGTGCGGGGGTCAGCACAAATGTAAATGCGTTGGAAATAAACTATTTGTATTTGTATTTACTTTTTTATTTTGTAGGCCATTAAATTTAACATACCTACTAATGGCCAATAGATGACATCTTGCTGTCATCTGTTTGCTAAAGACATAAAACTATAGATGTCGAATACTAGGACTTGGATAATCTACCTTACCTTATTCACCCACTTATGGGTAAAGGGTTCATTTCCTCACCACTTTCCTTGTCTCATCCCAAACTACATGCCATCTGGCCTGAAACACCAACTTTGAACTTTTTAATCGGTTTTTAATTTTACCAAATCTTTTTTTCCGTTTTATGTTTTTATGTACGATAAAAAGTTATAAATACATCGTACATCAGTCTAATGACTCCGAAGTAATTTTTGGTAAGTACCACACAGTAGCCTAGAGACCATCCATAGTAAAATCATAAGTTCTGTTATCTGCCGGAAACATCTACTGTTAAATATATACCTCTCTCAAAGCCACAATGCACGGGCGCTTGATCAAAGGCCGCTTTCCTCCTTCATAGGTAACTTGAACTTCATAGGGCGAAATCAAAATTAGAACAGCGATAGGCATGGGGTTGATGATGTGTCTAATTATGTTACAAAGCCCTGTCCGAAAAGTTAACGCTTGTGGTGTGTGTTCATAACATTTTACCTTTTTATTAACGATATGCCAATTTATTGTAGCCTCTGTAGTTGACTGACACTGTATAAATACTGAACGTATGACGCTTTACGAAGTCTATCTTAATGGAGAATAGGGAGGCTGTTAAATGGGTACCTACTTCCCTATTTATTTATTTTGTTTCTTTTTGGATCAGTAAGTAAACAAAAACTAGGTATGTAAGTCAACACTTCTCTTCTTCTTCAACCTTTATCTACCCAATACTGAGTAAAGGTATCTTCCATTTAAGATCATTGTGCGGTTCTGAGTTTTCCGCATCCAGTCCTTCCCAGCCACTCGCATCAAATCGTCCGTCCATCTTGCTGGCTGCCTCTCCACATTCCTGAACCCCCTGACTCAGAAGTCAACACTTAGGTATAAATGTAATAATATAATTTGGTTTATCAAAAACATAATTTCGTTTCGCTGTTGTAGCTTTATATGTGCTGTAATTTTATATGTCAGTACTTTTTAGTATGTTGTCATCATGCTATTTCCATATTTTGTCGCAATAAGATTTTGTACCCCGATTCCACACACGTGAAGATAATAAAACTAACTACGTCACTCGTGAACTAAGGAAGATTTGATATAGATTATACGATGACAGTTTGAAAGGAGCTCTGTGTTACCATCCACAATTTATTCATGAGATACATGTTGAACATGTTTGAAGAGTAAATCGCTTACCTATAATAGTGCGCGGCTAGGCCGTAGTCATTGAAAATTAGTGAAACGTTAAATATCAATTCGAAACAGTAACATCTGTAACTTGTAGACGACCTTAGCAATGACTCCCAAGTATTATTTATTTGTTAGCAGTTAGCTCCCACTAACGAAATGAGAGTGATTATATTGCCAGAAGAGGTAGTAGCTGTAACGCAACTGCTTTAACAACTCTTGGGGCGTTTCCGCGCATACTGAAAACTGAACGAGTACATAAATTAGGTTCGGAGTTGCCGAGTGAAGTGTGGACGTCAGTTTTGTAGCAATTTCTGGGGCAAGGTCGCCTACTGCGGTGTTCGTAGGCAATGAATAATAAAATTTAAATTGTACCACATCTTTTACAATTTAATCTTACTCGTACTTAATTCTCTTTATCCTTTTATTTGTAATAGTAATGAATGTGAGCGAGCAAAACGATGGATTCTATTCATTTTCTTTGCTGTCTAACTCCAGAAGAGCAAATAGTCCGGTGGACATACCAATTGGTCGCGCCTCGGTTTTGTAATTTGATTTCTAGACTGGAACGAACGTGAACGTCAAGAGTGTGCTCAGGATTTAACAAAGAGGCTAATATAGTTGTAGTTTTATACTTACAAATCTATCTCATACTATAGGATGTTCTTGAGTTTTTTGTCAAATTGGTTTTTATGAGTGCGTAATGTTTCTGTCGGTGATTTCTTTTAAAGCTGTGTTTAACTTAATTTCATTCATGAGTAATCTTTTTTTAAGAGACCGATTTTGTTGAACTTTTAGGGACATAATATCTGGAAATAGTTATATCCGTTTAAATGAAAGGAGTTTTTAGAAACGTATAGTAGGTAAATGACAGATTTTGAAAGGATTTTGAGGTAAACACATACCTACTATAAACCGAACCCAGAATATCTCCCTAGTGTTACCACACTATTCACAGTTTCACGATCGATGGTTTTCATCTACAACCAACTTACCATCGATCGAAAGCGAAAATCATGGCAATATATTATTCTAATGAACAATATCATCGATATAGTATCAAAAATAAATTGACGTAATTGATCGAACAGCTATTGATAAACTATGAAGAGGAGAGAGAATCAGAGTCCGAAAACCAACAAAGCAAGATTACTAACCCTTTTTTTAAGTCAGTCAAAACTAGGACATATCAAGACATTTTCCGTTTTTTTTTTTGCTTAGACCTGTATCCGACGAACAGGATCGTCGCACAGTCACAACGATAAGTGAACTGGTCTCGCGGGATTGTGCTGCGTACTTGTAAGGCTCTATCAGCTCGTAGTTGTACCCAAAAATAGACGGTTTGCGCCGCACTTAGGTACTGATTTTATGATTTAGGTCGACTGTGATGTGTTGCCTTATAGGGGTCAATTGGAACGTTTTTGATAAAATTGAGTATTCTACCCTCATTTCCTATCAAACTGGTTTCTTGAATGGTGTCAGTTATAGTCAAGTTATCTAGCTATATGGTGAAAAGTTTAATTTGGCTTCATGAGCTACTAATAAATAGTTAGAAGAATTTCAGAAAATCACGGTAAACGTTTCAAATGACCCCAGGGTTGGGTCAAATAAAACAAAGGTGGGGGGTAGTTGAAACAAAAAGAACAAAATATGTGTGTTCGATTCCCAGTGATGGTCTTATTTTTCTGTTTTTTCTGTGCATCTATATTTCAGTTTGTATTTTCAATTTCGGTTTTACGGGATGACCTTAAAAGTAAAAATTTGGAATTGAAATAAAAAATACAAAAAGATTCCAAAAAACCAATCTTAACAAAATATGTATTTACTACAATAATTATCATTAAGAACTTCATAACTTTAAAATCATATCAACCAAAGCCAATCTTTGAATTTAACATAATTATAATACACCTACCCCAGCCTTTACCAATACAATACAATACAAATATCCTTTATTGCACACCACAAATCAGTACAAAAAACTACATATTTCCAATTTAATCAACATTTATAAAAGTTTCTCATACAAAATATAACACTTTTTAAGTAGGTATCTAACAATAGTAATCTTACATAAGATAAATTTGGCAAATAACAAGATAGGTATAAATAATGGACAAAATATCGCTTACATAAGGAAAAAACGTATAGGAACATATCAGATCAACACCATATTATTCCGCCGCTTGCCTACACGTTTTACGCTTGTTTAAAGGAATATCTTCGGTTTGTATTGTACAAATTCAGGTAGCATTCGCCACGATTAGTAGTTATTTTTGCGGTTTCGAGGCATCTGAAAAAATAAAATATATGCAATAAACATCGCATACTCAAAAACACGTACAGGGGTCAATCGAAACATGTTTCAATTGCCACCAAATTTTTTGTTTCAATCGCCCCATCAATCTATCTGCAAATATTAAATTACGTAAAAAAAAACGGAACACCGTAGGCTTACACAAATCGCTTTATTTTAGACTACAATACTTATAGATTATAGTAGTTTAGGAAAATGGAACATACTACTCATGGTTATTCTATATAAATAAAAATAAATCGTAAAATGTGTTGCTAAGCGCAAAACTCGGGAACGGCTGGACCGATTTCACTAATAATTTTTTGATGTGTTTGTTATTGTCAGGAGAAGGTCTTTATGGGTGAAAATCTAGAAATATTGCAACGGGGGCGAAGCCGCGGGCAACAGCTAGTTAATCAATAAACAATAAAAAAACATGAAAATACTTTTTGGGTCAAAAAAGTAATACGGTCACTTAAAACTGTCCAACGAGCTTGGAGCCGCGACGCGCTCTGCCGACAGGTTTGTACAGGTTTGCCGATCTCCTCGCCCCTTGGACCCCCACCGCTAAGACTATCCGTCTCGGAGTTATTTGACTTGTTTCAAATGACCCGCGTTTCAATTGACCCCAGCCTCCCCTACTAGTGACTCTGAGCTGCGACCTTGTGAGTTTTTCAAAATATATGTTTTTTTTACCTTATAAACCCCAGGGATCTGCTACAGTCAGAAAATACTAGACCAGATATAATTTAAAAAACGCCACCAAGTTTTTAAATGCCCCAGTGCTCGACATACTAATGCCCAGCAGATGACACCCTACTGTTATCTCTATTGCTAAAGAAGTACTGACATAAAGTTAAAAACGGCAACTAGTACTAGGACGGCGCCAGAACTTGGATGTCAACCTTATTTCTGTCAAATTTCTTTCCTGTTAATTAATAATGAATAGGAAATACCTCCTCCTCGGTCCAAAGGTCCTTGAGTGGCGGCCACGAACCGGAAGACGAAGCATTGGCAGGCCTCCCACCAGGTGAACTGACGACATCGTGAGAGTAGCGGGAAACCGGTGGATGCAAGTGGCGAGTTGTTGTTCATTGTGGCGTTCTAGGGGGGAGGCCTTTGTCCAGCAGTGGACGTCTTCGGGCTGATGATGATGATGATGATGAGGAAATACCTATTAAGGACTATTTTATTTACTTTGGGTAGCAAATAATAGAGTAAATAAATATATTTACTCTATTATTTACTATAATAGGTATTTCCTATTCATTAAAATATTAAAAGGTAGTAAATAATTGAGTAAATATAATTTACTCTGTTATTTACTACCCAAAATAAATAAAATAGTCATCTATGTTTAAAATAAACCTAAAAATTAAATAATAAGTATAGGATAGGCACTATAGTCAAGGCACGTTCAAAATTAACTTTTTGTTTAATAATGTTCGTGAGGTCGATCCGTTGTTATCGGATTACGCATTCATATTTAAGTATAACAGAAATGTTATTGTCAAGTTTGATATGGCTGCGCTAGTGTTTATCGCTTGCTCCTAGCGTTTTGGTCGATGATAGGTACTTTATTTTCAAGTCTTCAATTCCAAAATACAACTTGTCAAAAATCAAGTTTGCATTTTTTGCTGAATAGGTACATTTAATTGAATGAAAAGTATTTGTATTGTGTTATGTACAGTCGAATAAATTGAATCATGACCCACCCACCCACCTTTGTGCTACTAATGTCATGTTGACATCTCATACTTTTGTCAAGGAAATCATAGTGATATTGATATTATAAGGTTCCACCCTGGGTCATTATTCCATTTGTCCGACTGTACCTATATTGTATGTTTTAATAAGACTATTTTATAGATTAGTAATACATTATGGAATATAAGGACTATTTTATTTATTTTGGGTAATAAATAATAGTCTATTATTATGCAGTTTATTCTGTAACCTATTACGAGTATTGATACCGTTTGATACAACTCGTGAAGCACTTTCAGGACCAGTAACCAGTTTTTTAATGTATCGTAGAGTTTAGAAATAATCGAGTGAGATCACTTGTCGTTTCCACCCTGTTAAATCGAATCTAATACTTTTCACGATACTAATACTTTACTACTTTTACTAATACTTTTTTTTGTAGGTATAAATTTGACTTAGATTTAAGTATATTCTTGTTTTGCTTTTAATTATTATTATTGAATTGAATTCTGAATAGACATTCTAAATTCTATTTTTTTTTTATTCTGGCTGACAATTTACTGTAATAAGATTTATTATTTGTATACATTTGACGATCCTTTTGTGAATTTCTTATACTTAACTGACATGTGTGTGTATATAATGTATATTTCAAAAGGTAATAAATAAATCTAACCTAATCTAATCTATACAATATATATTTACTTAATTTGGGGATCTTAGAAACGGTTCTAACGATTTTTATGACATTTAGTATGCAAGGGTTTTTGGGCGGCGTACTACAATCAAGCTACATTGGTTTTATTTCTGGAAAATTAAGTGTTTTCGAGTTTTAGCCCGAGATAAATTTTATCGCTCAGTTCCTGTCCTGACTTTTTTATCATACATATTTATTTCTAAAGACCGAGCCGAGAATTCTAAGATTTGTGATTTTGGAAATTACCTATACCTATAGATTTAAAGTTCTTATTTCATTGAAAAATTTCTACTCTACCTCGTATATTCAGCAGTTATCCGTAGAATTGATTTATACTTTATGAAGTACAAGAGGATTTATACGAGGCTATATGATTAATTTTCGTGTCACTATGGAAAAAGTTAACAGTAATTCTAACTATGTACCTACCTTGAGGTGTGCACCTTTTTTGGTCTTCACCTTGTTGTGATTTTAAAAATCGGTCTCCTGATCTTATAACGCAAAACGTTGAAGCAACGCGAAACGTCGCGGTAACCCCATGTGTCTGGCCGATAAGAGAAGTCGTAAGGCGATCGGAGTCGATGTTTTTTCCCGGCCTTGAGGCCCGCCCGGTCGTAAACTAATAAAAATATTATTGGACACTGCAGCTTCTGTTGGCTTGGATAGTAAACTGTATTATTACAAGTCTCCATATGAAGATGTTTTTCCTGTGGCTTGCGAAAAAATGAAGGAAGTTAATGAACTTCCAGTGGAATTTTAGTACCTATCTAAAATAGTGGTATTCAAGTCACCTTCAACACCACTATTAAAAATCTTTCAATAAAAATAGCAATTTAAAAAATATTCAACATAATATTATTATTTGTCCAACAATATTAAAACTATAAAGTTTACACTTTTCCGAGCTGATAATTACGTAAAAACCTTAGCAAGGTAAGTCGGGTCTAAACAAATCGGGGAAGAAATACACAAACATACCGCCTGACATCTCAAACATTTCGTAAAGAACAAGTTTGTTTTCAAATTTGTCCTATCAATTCAGTAAACAATAACAAAACAAAGAATCAACTAAAAACGATTAGACGGTAAGTTATTCATACGATAAGTTATTCGAGATTCAACAGTAGGTATTTCTTAAAACAAACTGTCAATTGTTATGTATTCATATTAATGGTATTAAAATAAATAATTATCACGGGACAATTCACACCAATTGACCTAGTCCCAAAGTAAGCTTAGCAAAGCTTGTGTTATGGGTACTAAGCAACGGATAAATATAATTAATAGATAGATACAATACTTAAATACATATTAAACACCCAATACCCGAGAACAAACATTCGTAATATTCATACAAATATCTGCCCCGACACGGGAATCGAACCCGGGAGCTCAAGCTTCGTAGTCAGGTTCTCTAACCACTAGGCCATCTGGTCGTCAAATACAGAATTTAGTTGTTAGATATAAATAAGTATACGTCTAAATCGTTGCATGCATGCTTATGTACCATCGCGGCTACCAACAAAAAAGTGCCATAACGTACGTAGTATATTAAGTGGGTACCTATATAGTTTTATGTATTGACATGCAGGTAATTGTGCCCTGGTTTATGAAGTTAACCCTAGAAATGACCAACAGTAAGGACAATAGCGCCGCGTCGTCCTCGTCCTCGTCCTCGGCACAGGCACTACAGGTACGGCTGGGGAGGGGGAGGCAGTGTTATCAGCAGGCAGGGCGGCATGCGAGAAGCGGGCGGCGCGGCGCGGGGCGGCGGGCGGCTCCATACGATGCGAGCAAAGCCTCCGCTCCGCAACATTCGCGCGCCCGGCGTCGACGCGCCCCCACGCTCGCGCGCAGTGTACGGCCCGTTACGTAACCGCTATTTACGCCGACATCCTGTTGAGTGCGAACAGCGAGCACCGCTAGCGCGACACGCTTCTCACCGCTGACCATATCGCGCGCACCCGTCATGAATCCATTCGCGGCCACTGCCAGTACCAATGCCGTCACTATGACAACCATCTCGCACTCTTATGGCAAAACTTAAAAACATGTAGTCGATCGCGATCATATTTACTGCCAGCATTCCTGCCAAATAATTTTAGTCGTTTTATTAGTAATAAAGTAGAATATCGAATAGCTTGTTGCTTGTGTGTAAACGAATTTTGTGGAGAGTTTCAAAAAGACTGATGTAAGATAAGAAATATTAAAAAAACATTCCTTCCAAACGTGATAAAAGTTAAGACTGCTTGCCAAACATCACTGCCGTAGCTTACAATGCTTAGCTTTTAATTCCCTAACTTACGAGCGATAGTTTTCAATAACACGTTGAAAATGTCGCCAATTAAAACTAGTGTCAAACGCTGTAGATCGCTGTCAAAGGAAATCAAGGTGCTGCCCTCGGAGTTACCTGTTGACCACGGGTCATTCGTCTCCAAGATTCGCGACAACATCAGTTCGTGGGTGCTGTGGTGGCGTCAACGCCGTCTTCGGATGGGCGCACCGCAGACCCCAAAACAGATAGAGGAGGATGATTGCGTGCCCCGAGTGGCCGTGGTAGAAGAGCGCGAGCAGGACCGCAAGCCGGAGAAGCGGCGAGGACCCTCGGGCCCGCGGCGCCGCGGCCCTGACACCGAGCTGGAGGGCGAGCGCCGCAGACCCAGGCGGAAGCCGCGGAAGAGGTGAGCTCTTAACATACTACACTTCTATAATAGACGTAAGAGTAAGACCATACTTAACAGTAAGACCATATACTCAACAGTAAGACGAAAACTACATTCGCATAGTGTTTTCTAAACTCGCGAGAACGGTTGGCCAAATCAAATTAAAGTAAACTTAGGTAAGTAGGTAGGTACTTTAACTTAAGTGGCAAAAGTACTTATTCGGTCTATATGCCTATTTCTTTAAGCATTTGCTTAAAAGTTATAATATTTATAGTTCAATTAAGACGGGTTAGTTGTTTCTACGTTTTTGACTATTTTTCTTGAAATTTGTCAATTTATTTATTTTTATGAAGTTTGGGTATTAATATAAAAGACATTGGTTACACAAGGGCAAAATAGTAAAACGTTTTAAAATAATATCATACAGAAATACAATAACGTTATCAAATTAGAACTTTGTTGCTTTAACGTTCTTAATGAACAACCATAAGAAATCGTCAAAGGAATTAAAGCGGCAAGGCAGACAAGTTACTAATTCGTTAACATATTTATGATTCTGGCTATACGAACTTATTCCATTAAATAACAGCAGGCGAAGATTTTTCTCTCGAACGATAAAACTAAGCGTATTATCGTGTTCGTGTTTCATGACCAATTTAGGTCTGCAGGTTTTTTGACATTGAACATTTTTACTCTATAAATACTAACAGTAACGTTACCTGTGGCACGGTTTCACCTTGACTGGAAGTAGAGTTATTTGCAAAATCCTTGGAAGGTCTACCGCGACCGGCTACCAGCGATCGATCTCGCTGCCAACAACTAAACTACCTATGGCGGTCTCATTAACTCCTAGTAACTTGCAAGTTTTTTGGGAGCTTTGTTCACTTTAAACTTGATTTTATTTAAAACTACTTTTTCACAATATGATATAGTTGCAATAAGTTGCTGAGTACCTACACAATCAAAAAAGTTTGTCTACATGGAAAATTTGTATGTATGTATGTAAACTCTTCATTGCACATAAAAATAAAAATGCAAATACACAGAGAGGAGAACAAAGGCGAGCTTATCCCTGAAAAGGGATCGCTTCCAGCTAAAATTTCATTAATATAGAAAAAAACATCACTAGGTATGTACTTGGAAAAACAAAAACGGAACCCGTATAGGACTATTTTGTTGTCTATCTGTCTGTCCGTATCATCAAATGATCATGTCTGCTGAAGCAATAAAAAAAACATTAAAAATTTGCCTCCTTATATATTGATCAGGTGACATTGCCGCTGAATCCGAACAAAATCGTAGTACCTACTAAAGTACCTACCTACATCCAAATTGTCCAAGAAACTTTGATATGAACGTAGCTCTTTAAGCACAACCAATAAGAAAAGTCTGAAAAGCTTTTTTTTTATGTATACCCGTTTAACCCCCTGCTTTACCATCCATTGATTAAATTTATCCGTCAAATTAAACTAGTCAATGGGTGGTGAAACAGCCCCTTAGTCAGAAATCTTAAATTAGAACTTTATTGACACTGGATATTCAATATCATATACTACCTACAAATTTGTACGGCACTCTCAGTGTACCAGTCTGACCTGAAATCAGACAGTTTTTTTTATCTTTACATAATTGTATTTTGACATGTTCTCATCTGGGGACAATTAGAAATCTTCCTAAGTAAAAATAACAAAATTCACTCTTTTTTATTGAAATTATTACTAAGTTCCTAACTAGGTATGATAAGAGACAAACTTAGGCGGGATTTCCTGGACTACGGTTAACTATGTAACTATGAGTAACTGTCAACCCAGGTCTAAGTAGTGTAAAATTGTACGACACTGACAACTTCCTGACCCTGCATGCAGCCCTTAGTAACTTAGTAACGCAAAAATTAGGTGACTGATTTATTTATACGAATTTGCCAAAATCCTATTACGATATGAATATAAGATGCTAATTTATATTTGAGAGTCGCAATTCAAAATGTACTTGAGATAAAGTTACTCAATTTACTTAGTGGGGGTAAGGTGTAATCCGTTCATGCCTTATACCATGTACTATACGAATAGAATAAATAATTTTATTCTTTTTTGCACTGTATTAAAATTACTTCTGCCAATACATAATACAAATATAATTTAATCAAAATAAAAAGTTAGGGCGTCTGTGGGTTTTAGCTTTATACATATATTTCACTGTGGCTAAATGATTTTGTACAACGTCTTCTGACGGTCTTTACCAGGTTTTTAAGAAAAAAAATTAAGTACATTATAATTTTGAGAAATATAAACTACTAGTTAACCTATTAATTACAAATTAACCTAATTGGATCGGGTTCGGGGTTCCCTAACCCATGCATATCGAAGGTATCGTGTTTATTATTGGGCATGGGCTAGAGTGTACAGAAAAATTACCTACAGAAAAAACAGATTTTTTTTCGTAAACTTATCCTACTTGAATCTAGTTAGGAACCAATTACAAACTAATTATCCTAATTAGACTACTTATAACTATTATCCGGGTGGCTGTGCGCAACATAAGTAATGCTATCATTTAATAAAAACATTTGTCATTGTTTTGTTGAACTAAAGAATTTGAAGTAAAATATTTTTTCCGAGATGCAAAGATACAATTGACTATAAATTGAATAAATACTTAACACAATATTCTACTCATAGATTATTATTATTAAGCAATACTCGCCTCGTGTTTCCAGTAGCACAGATTGCCTGGGTTCCGAATGAATTTCGATTTAGACGTGCGATGAACTTTCCTATACATATTGTTCCATATATCGTACGTAGTCGAATCGCTTCGCTGATCGATAAAGGAGCCGAGATGGGAATTGTCTCATAATTTAGCTTTGCTTTGTAAATATAGTTTAACTTAGTTAAATCAAAGTAAATATTATTATGGACCGTAAAACGCCTTGCGTGAACTTTGCTTGTCCCCGGGGAAAAAGTAGCCTCTATTAGCCTGGAACAATGTATAGTTTTTATTAGTGAAAGAGTTATTAAAATTTGTTCTACGCTTATAAAGATTACCCTCTATATCCAAAATCTACATAGAAATGAAATTTTCCTCTTTTATTAATTATTTATTAGTATAAAGTGTAAATGTATTGGATAACTATCTATTGTGGGTACATTAAATACAGCATTTATCAGATACAAGAGAATGAGATGAAGAAAGGCGAACTTATCCCTAAATGGATAAATAACATTATGAACAATAAACGTAAGTCAATCGGATAGTTCACCCCACACTTGAGCACCTTTTCAGATACCATTACAGAAGTTGCCCTAAGTATTTTTTACATTTTATGTTTTGCTGGGACACCTTGCTTTATGAAATCCTAGGTATATACGAGCAACTTTAATTATGCTGCGTAGACTTTGCTGACACTACACTAGTACCTATATGTATATTATATTTCAATCCAATTAATAAAAAGTGTAAACAAAGACGAAATTAACCCGACCATAGACATTTAGTGATGTGAAAACCTAGAATCTATTGCAAAATAATTAATCTCTTCAGTAATTCGATTAATTTATTAATTTAATAGGAATAAATCAAAATTTTTTGTCTATTATAACAGCAGTAATTATTTGAAGCCGTGGTGGAATAGTGGTTTTTTTTTCGAGGGAGGTAGAGAATGCTCATAGAATACTGCCGAGCCGGCCTCGGCAGCATGCCCGACTCATCTGGGAATTGCTCACCAGACGCCTACGGACTAAACTCCACTCCCTGTGGAGTGTTGTACTCCAGACGCTCCGTGCTTACGGTATACACTTTGCGTCTGGGTGATTTTTTGTATAGTGGTGTTATATGTGAAATTTGAGGTGAGTTATTGTTTAAGTTGTGTTGTTTGTTTAGAGTACCTGTCTGTGAGGAATGGGTTGGATGAGGGGTTTGATGGTAGGGAGAGTTTTAGATATTATTGAATAGTTTGAGGTTTTTTATGATGTGTGGGAGTGGAAGGATTTCGAGGTGGAGTCTTTGGTCAGGATATTTTGAAAATCGGTTGGGTTAATGGAGAGGTTATTGCAGGTAATGGTCAGATCAAGGCGTTTGGGAAGAAATCTGGGGCAGTGGAAAATGAGGTGGTCGAGGGACTGTTTTGTGGTGTAATCGCAAGGGCAGAGGTCGTCGTCTGTAATTCGGAATCGGTGTAGGTATGCTTTGTGATATCCATGGTTGCTAAGAAACTGTGTTGTTGCGAAAGTGAGCGTGTTTTAGGTGAGATAGGTGATAAGCTCTTTGTAGGTGGGAAAGAGTGTTTTAGTGTATGGCAGTGTTCGGGGTTATTGTATAAAAGTTCAATTTCTGTATTTAGTATTTTTTGTTGTGGTATTTTATGTAACTGATTGGGATGAGTGTGTAGTCTGGTGCTTTGCGTAAGTTTGCTGCTAGTTTGGTAGCCTGGTCTGCTTGTTCATTGCCCGCTATTCCGCTGTGAGCTTTCGTCCAGTAGAAATGTGTTTGTAGAGTATTTGTGCGTGTATGTATGAGTCTATGAATGTTGTTAGCGATTGGGTTGTAGCTATTGGGGTTTCCTAGTTCTCGAAGGGCAGATTTGCTGTCAGAGTAGAGTAGTAGGTGTACGTGGTTATGCTGTGTAAAGTGTGTAACGATGTGTTGGATGCATTGCAAAATAGCGAGCAGTTTTTTGGCGACTGGGGGGCCGTTTGATTTGTGTAAAATGTATGCCGCGCCTACTCTGTCATCATGTCCACTTCCGTCGGTGTATGCATGAAGGGTGTACGCTGGTTGTGTATGTGTTGTGTGTGTCGTGATTTTATTGTTTAGAGTTGTGTCGTCGTGGATGTCAGAGTGTGGGATGCTTCTTCTGTAAGCGGGATGAAGAAGGGACGTAGGGGGGACCGGGGTTTCTATTGGTAGATTGTGTAGTAGGAAGGGCGTGTGTCCCATAATCCTCGCAGATTCTACAGCCGCAACGCTTTCTATTTTAGAGGCAAGAGGAGCGAGTTGGGCGAGCGTAATTGAAAGAGGAGTATTTATCGTTCTAAATGCATGAGTGATTTGAATTGCGACTATTCTTTGGAGGGGTAGTAATTTAGTTCTTATATATTTGTATTTGAGAGCACTGATCCATATAGAAGCTCCGTAGGTGATTATTGGGACTATAACTTGATAGTAAATAGTTCGGATGTTTTCTGGGTGAACACCCCAGGTGGGTCTGATGAACTGTTGAATCTTATGTATTAGTTTTTTAACTCTATCAATGCTATTGAGTACGTGTTTTGTGAATCTGAGTTTGTTATCAATGGTTATGCCTAAGTATTTAATGTGAGTTATGAATGGAAATGTGTATATGGCCTATGTGAATGTGTGCGTGAGATGCTTTTGGGATGAAGGCTTTCGTCTGCGTTTTGTCCGAAGTCGAGTTTAACTGTATGTCCCCAGTCAACCACGGTACACAGTGAGTTGTTGGTTGCTGCCTCCAGTTGAGCTGTAGTTTTGGCGTGGCATATAAGGAGGATATCATCCGCATATGCCCGAAGGTGGCATCCCTCCTGAAGTTTGGTCTCTAAGAGTTCATCAATAATGAGGTTCCACAGGATTGGTCCAATAACTGATTCCTGTACGCACCCTCTTGTCATCTCTTTGGAGACAAAATAGTCTGCAAAGTTTATATTTACTCTCCTATCTTTGATGTAGCTGAGTAGAATGACATACAGATTTCTTGGGCACTTGGTATGTTTGAGTCGTTTGAATATGCTATGCCACCAGGCGTTGTCGAAGGCGGCGCGGATATCCAAGGATACGGCCAGGACCTGCTCCCCGTTAGCTCGCGCTGTTTTGACGATATCTAGCGCGTGCTGGATGGCGTTGGTGGTGGAGGTTTGGAGCTTGAACCCGAACTGTGTTTTTAACATTTGATCCGTCTGGTAAAGGTGATACACAAGCCTGTTGACTATGATTTTTTCGAGTAATTTGCCAAATACATTTACGAGCCCTATTGGTCGGAAGGATGAAGTTTTATTGTGGTCTGCTTTATTCTGTTTGGGTATAATTTTGGTCGTAGTAGTTTTCCAAGGGCCTGGAAAGTAGCCTAAAGTTAAGCATCTGTTGAGTATGTGAGTGATGGTTTCTGGAAAGAGCTTGGCGAACAGGTAGCAGATATCAGATGTCTGGTGATCGGAGCCCGGTGCTTTTTTGTGGTTAATAGTTTTTAGGGTCTCTAGAACCTCGGTAATAGTGAATGGCGGTTCATCTGAGGTGTCTGGACTGAGGTGCATCCTTTCCCTGAGGCGTTGCTGTTCGTCGGTATCATTGTGGTCATCCTCCGGATAGAAGTGGTTTGACCTATCGCCTCTCAAGCAGAGGGTCGTGGGTTCGAACTCCGGCTTGCACCTCTGAGTTTTTCGAAATTCATGTGCGGAATTACATTTGAAACATCGTGAGGAAACCTGGACAAACCTGTGAAGCGATTCAATGGTGCGTGCGAAGTTCCCAATCCGCACTGGCCCCGCGTGGGAACTATGGCCCAAGCCCTCTTGTTCTGAGAGGAGGCCTTTGCCCAGCAGTGGGACGTATATAGGCTGGGATGATGATGATGATGATGAATTATTTTTTAATTTTAAGATAAGAAAATAAAAATCGCTTATTCAATCGAGAATTAATCGATTTTGAAAATGTAAATTTTTCCACCATCTCTATGCCAGTGAACGAGTAGGTACCTATGCTACTACAGATTATACACGTGTTTCATTCAAGAAATAACGTCAGATCTTGACGATGATTTTTCAAATGAAAATTCAATATTGAAGTCAAGTTAATTTTCGTGAAAAAAGTGATTAGACGACTAGTTAAAAGACACAAATCCTACTTAATATTATAAATGCGAAAGTTTGTGAGTGAGTGAGTATGTTTGTTACTCCTTCACACTGAAACGGCTGGACGGATTTGGATGAAATTTGGTAAGTAGATAAAGCAAAGGCTACTTTTTATCCCGATATTCCCACGAGATAGGGATAAAATCTAGAAATAACCACCACTGAGCTTAGAACAATGAAATTTGGGATGGTTATTCAATTAAAGTTAACAAAAATGTTAAAATTGGTTGATGTTTAAATCATGACGCGTCAAAGGCATAATTGCATACATTTCCAAACAAAAATTCTAATCTAATCGTCAATTAAATGAAAATCAAAACTATCTGCTTTGACCTAATAACATTCGTGTATTTACCTGAACACATAAAAATAATAATTGTTCACATGAATAAGAAATCAACGCAAACCAATCAATAGTAGGTACACTTACTTCTGACCTACATTTCATCTAAAAATATATTTGTAGGTAATGCTTTCGCTAAGTTGTCTTGAAAGCAATAGGTATAAATTTGTATGCACAGCGCTTAGTTTACGTATCGATAAATTTCTTATAAAACTATTTACTACATGAAGTGCTCCACTCGTTAATTTTGTGAATTTTGCTGACTATAAACTTATACCTATTATGAACGAAAAAGAAAATTATTTTTAATCGAAAAAGGAAAAAATATTCGATTTGGCCTATAAGTTACTTACGAGATAGTTTCTATCAATGAACTGAGCCGTCTGTCGTAGTTAATGAAAAACAGGAAAGACACGGTGTATAACATATATTATGAAATAGAACAGTGCCGCTTCATTGCTATAATATATTTGTAGGTTCATCAGTTGATCAGGCCACAGTAAATCACGGGGCGCCAACGGAATCCTAATCGCGACCGGATTCCGCAGCCTCCTACGGCACGTCGGCCCGGCGATCGATGCTGTCTTACATTACAAATGCATTTTAATTGAACACTGAAAAGTCTGCGCTGTAAAAAGGGAGCCGACCTGTGAGACAACTGTCACACTGAAAGTATTAATACTGTAACCTCTGAAGGTTTGATGCTTAATACCACTCGATTTTGGTAATCACGTGGTGTAATTAAAACATTGTACTTAGACGTCTATTTCTTGCCTATAATTAAACCCAGTTCAGCTGCATGCCAATGACATACATTACATACGTTTTTAATCACCTAGCTAGTTTATTATTTAAGATGCTTGTGTTCCAGCGAAAGCCAATTTTATTGATAAAAATTTTGAGCTTAGGTAAGGATAGTACCTAATTTGTTCTTTACAAAAGCGGGTGAAGAATTATGTCATACCAATATTAGGGATTTATGTAGATTTACAAGAAGATCAATGATGAAGATGAATGATCAAAGATCAATGATAGCTCGAAGAATATGCAATTTAATGTGGCCATGGGCGGGCCACATCGCTCGAAGAACTAATAACCGTTGGGGGAGAAAAGTCCTCGAGCGGCGATCACGAACCGGAAGACGAAGTAAGCATGCAGGCTTCTCGCTTGGTGAACTGACGATAACGTGAGTACTGCGGGCAACCGGTGGATGCAAGTGACGATTTGTCGTTCTAAGGAAGAGGCCTTATTTCAGCGGTGGACGTCTTCCGGGCGATGATGGTGATGTGATGACACTATCTCTGTTTATCTTGTTCATTTAAATAGAGATGGCATCGTAATATTCTCTCAAATATTTAATAGTAACTTAACAAAGAGTGACTAAAAAGGCCTAAAATCAGTAAAATGTCTTAAATACCTCAGAAATATTGTCGGTCAGACACTTGGGTGCAAATTTCTATATTAATACTGACCGGGAGCTGTCAACAATTCGTACCTTACTCTTGTTAACCGACTTCAAAAAAGGAGGAGGTTATCAATTCGGTTGTATATTTTTTTTGTTTGTTAGGTAATATTATATTTTCTGAAGATAATAAATATATCTATTTATCTTTGAAATCTTTAAGTGGCCAAAAACTGGATGGTGAACCCCAATAATTACATAGTAAGATTTAAAAAAAAAGCTATGCGAGAAAAGTTACGTTTCTTATCTGTGTTCAATGCTTCACCATTTTTAATTTTCAAGTACCGATGTATGTACTTACTCGTAATCCCTGTTAATGTCATTTACTAACTAGGTTTTACCAGTTACTAGTGAACTATTTTTTTTAAGTTACTACTCTGTTTGTTTATATTTTTTATCCCGGTGTAGGTACTGTTTATAACTTAGAAGAACGCTTTTGAATGGAAACCATCTTATCGGCTTTTCGTTATTTGACAGGGGATAGATACATTATAAAGGTAGGTTGCAAGTCGCCGGCGTGACGGCTTCCCTGAAGTCAAAATCGTTTCATGTTCGTTCATGGCGCTCGTGACGAGCTTCATCCAGCGCAAGGTCACTCCGTACACTCGCCAACACAGTCGTTTCATAAATTTAACCATTAATTGTCCTTTAGACGTCCGAGTACTTTACGTTACGTAGTGGAACCTTCTTAGGCTAATGACGTGATTCACCACTCAGTGATAAATTTTAAGTTAAAGATAAATGTGATGCCGTCTCTGTTTTTTCGCACAAAACAAACAAAGACGGCATCACATTTATCTGTAACAGTAAATTTATCAATAAGTGGTGAAACAGGCCGTTAGTCTAATCGATTGATATTTTTTTTATATGAAATCTCAGAAAAACTCATAATAAGGTTAACTCATAGACAATTTCGTTAAGATATTAAACTTGCCAATAAATCGATAATACACAAATGCGATATTGTTATGCACGTACACCATCAGATATTTTAGAGCAGCCAAGGTGATCAAAAATATCGGAGCATAAACTATAATGCCTTGACAATAGAGCGCATGCTCCGATATTTTTGACTACCTTGGCCGGTGCGAAATATCTGATGGCGAATGTACCTAGTCGGATGACCGATACGACACACACATCCGAATATTTAAGGTTGTTGGTTCAATGGGCTAGTGCTAGTGATCCAGTTAATAAGCTGTTTATTTAATTCAAAATATTTACAGGGTAGTTAGGTATATGATAATACTTTCCAGTCAAGTGTGTGTTTTCAACTTTGAGGTCATGCAAATAAAATAGTTTTTACATAATCTGTAAACGTGGGCAGCGGTACACTAAAAATGGCTTTATTTGTATGACGTCAAAGTTGAAAGTTGACTGAAGGCACGCCCATCTGTCAAGTGCTAACTCGAATTAATCAAACTGTAAGAACGCTTGCTAGATAAATAATATTCTGCAGTTTCCTAGCAAGACCCTAGAAGAGTTTCCAAGCTCAAAAAATATTTTTTCGTTGTATATGCAACGATGTGGCGATGAAGCAATAAATATTTGTCGACAAGTCATTTGATAACTGGAAATAAACCCCACTTTAACCCGGGGGCGCTTAAGTTCGCATACTCTTCGCATGTCATACTCGTACCGCAATTTTTGTCCGAATCATCGTTTGTCATAATTTTTTTCCCAATGAAACCTTAAATTTTTCTGAAAATTTTAAATGGTCATCCTATAGAAAACTATAAAAGAAAAAAGAAAGAAAAGAAAATACATTTATTCACAACACAAGACAACAAAATTATTAGGTACAAAAAAAACAACACAAAGGTATGTGTCATTGCGGTTGTGAATCGGACACTGGCTCAGCATAATGCTGAAGCGTTAAAAACACCCCAGCGCTGATTTTCAGCCAGCACCGCAGCCTATAGGTTAGGTTAGGTTTGTTTTATAACAATTCTGAACAATTATTGGATTCAGAGAAAAAAGAGATATGATAAATGATCATTCTGACAAACATTATATTCGGACTTTCAATAATAACACCTCTCCATTTCTTCCGTGGATGTCGTAAGAGGCGACTGAGGATATAGGTTAAGGTATACCGTAGGCGACAGGCTAGCAACCTGTCACTATTGTAACGTTTTTGTCTAACTTTAAATCTAAAATGGCTCCGTAGCGGTAACGTTTCGCGTGCTCTGCCTACCCCATTTGGAATACAGGCGTGATGTTTGTGTGTGTGTGTGTGTTTCAATAAGTACGCCAGCCAATATGGACCCCTTTAACCCAATAACGCCCAAAATAAAATTGGCAGTATTTTATTGGTGTTTATGATGATTATTAAACTAAAAGTAACGAAATTAAACATTTACGAAGTAAACTTATCATTTTTTTTTGCGGTGTGAACAGATGGGTAAAATTGTGCAAAACAAGGTCGTTTGACTCCATCTATTACCATTCTCATTATACACATTAAATTAATAAAACCCAGACAAATCGTATAAATCGCCTTCCGAGCAGCTGTACACATGCAGATACAGAGGGCGTTAATGTGAAGTCATAATCAAAAACTATACATCTTGCATCAATCCAATTATTGTGAACCCGTGTTGTGAACAATAAAATGATCCCTCCCATCTTTTAAAATATAGTATTACATAAAATAATAATAATAACTTTATTGAAAAAGTATTACATCTTACATAATTTCAATAACAAGAGAGCTTATATATTTACTCCCTAGATAGGTAGAACCTGTGGTCCAGGATAAGCAGCGCTCATCCTCCTTTTGACTCTAATAAGAAGATTTATTATTATCTCGTTATGAGACTGAATAGACGGCGCTCGGCGGCGGAGATTCTGTTCAGTGCTAACCTAACCCATCGCAGGTATAGGATCATAATGCAATACCTACGAGTACAAAGAAACATGCCTAAACTAATTTGCTCTATTAAATTTGATGATCATTTATTAATTTTGGTTTTTAACGCAATTGAAGTTCAGATAATATTATGATTAAAATAATTGGTGCACGTTTTGTCTTTTAGGGTCCAGTTGAAAAAATCGCGGCTTTCTATATTATTCCGCTAATTATATTTGTTCTTTTTTTATCACTAAGTAGGTACCTAGTAGGTTGCAGGCTTTTCGTGCGCGCTTGTATTACCGCTGGTCAACATGCCTACTACACGCGAACAGAAAATACTGCAATTTACTATTTTTTAATCAGATTCTTCAATGTTTCCAGTTGTAACTGGCACTTTTTAATGACCGCGTTGTCCCTGACCAGGATGGAAGGACGTTGACGGTAGATAGTAATTTAATATGACCTGCTCAGGCAGCATAATTTGTATGACGCAATCGCACGTTGAGGTTGAATTTTTAAACGCTTTTGTATCAAAGAAAATTGCTTTCATTAATAATTCCCAAATGCAAACGATATATACCAAAATATTTAAGTACCTAGTTATTTGTTATACAAGGTTGGAACGTTACTGTTTGACCCGAGTGCTCATATTGAAACTCGAGTAAGCGAAGGCTTAAACGAGCGAAGCAAGTATTTCAAAATATAAAAACAAAGCAGTGGTCATTTAGTAGTATATTACGAACTTATTTATTTTATATGGAAAAAGTAGTGTTTCTTAAAAAAATATTTTATGTAGTAAGTTTATTATAATCCTCAAATTTTGTGGTTATAACAAAAAAAACATGCTGTACTCGTTTACTTCTTTTACTTGTTTGCTCGCTACCTATTTTATTCCTATTTATTCTTATACATTTTTATAATGGTGACCAAGTAAATTAAATCATTTAATAAAACATTAATCAGTACAATAGGTGATATTTAATTTACCTACTGAATGAATACTAAATTAAAGGAGTGTCTATTTACATCCGGCAAGTTTTATAATCAAATTAGTCAAGTAGTGTACACCTAAAGGCTTTGTTTACAAGTAGGTAAATGAAAAATACAAATACTTACCTATTTATTAAATAAAGTAATGCCACAAAAACTCATGCAACTGAAAAACATACGGTAAACTTTAAGACATGTTAGTTCATACAGAAGTTACGCAGGACTATCATTTTAGGCATGTGTATCTATTTGTATTTGATTTTGGGATGCACTTACGTGAAAATCATCGAGTGTGTAAGCAATGTGCCGCGTAAACATCTGGTGTACGCTTGGCTACGTGCCAAACACAATTCTGTTGATACCTTTCCAGTAAGTTATCACATATGCAAATGCCTTTTTGCATGGACTTTAATACATCTAAATCTATTTAATAGCATCAGATAATGATAGCAATATCAAATGATAATGGCATCGTTGGATTCAAGTATAATTGAACCCTAAATCCTTAATTTCGGGCCGGCGACGCCACCGTAACTGAACTTATGGTATGGGTGTCCACAGGCGGCGTTGATTGTTTTCTATCAGGTGACTAGGCAGCTCGTTTTTCCCCTATCTTAAACAAAAAAAAATACAAAAATAAGAACAAACAATCAAAAAAACGTTAAGATACAAATATACATAAGCAAAATTATCTCTTTAAGGGATCTCTGATACTGAATCTTTAAGAAAGAAGGGTGAAAGAAGTATTGGACCGATAAAAAGTTAATTTTAAAATAATAAATAACATAGTACTTTTATAAAAATAATATAAGTGATATTGATATGATCAGTTTATGGCGTAAGTATAGTCGACCAAGTATGTGCTTTACCATTTTTATGACAGTTTCTACACCAGTAAACAAACTATTAGGCCGATTGTTACATTGACTTCAAAGGCAATTAGCCTTAACCTGCGGCTTTGCATGCGTACACCAATCAGTAGTTTAGTAGTAGGTAGTAGGTATTTTAATTCCAGGATTTTGCGAAACCCTTCTGGGAATTCCTTAAATTTCGTGTCACTAATCGCAACGGATGAGATTTGGGATTTTAGCCTGATCTCGTGGGAATATCGCGATAAAAACAGCTTACTTGTTAATCCAGACGTTCAACTAGCTACATGCTTAGCAATTTTTATTTTGTCCGTCCATCCCATTCAAAGTGAACGAGTAACAAATACTCGCACGCTAGTGCATACAAACTTTCACATTTATAATTATAGCTTAGTCAGCGCTGGATTAAGACTATTTGATGCCCTTTATGTATGCTTTTCAGACTCTTTTACTAAAATAAATATATAAATTTTATCGCAATCGGTGTAGTGGCTTAAAGCGTGGAGAGGTAACAGATATACAGAATTACTTGGTTCCGCATTTATAACATTAGTAAAAATATAAAAAAGATAGCAGGATCTGGGTGCCAATAACATAAGTTTAGTTATAGAGCTTTTTATACACATAATTTAAGTTAGAACAAGTTACGCAAGTCGGCCTCGCCGAGTGAACCGTCGCGTTGCGCAATACTTCGTGTACCGACGCCCTTTGTTGACTTTGTAAGCCCTTTCTTTGTCTGCCGTGTCTAATGCCCACATGGAAGGTTTATTTAACTACATACAAATAATTATTTAAATGAATTATCTTTATGACAACGATATATAAACGATATATATAATATATCAAACAATTGCGATTAATCCCGAAGATATTGGTTATTTTTTGTAATGAATTTACTTCTACCAGTTAGAAGCTATGCTTATTCCATTTTGTTAGTGAGTATTGTTTTTTGCTATAATCCCCGTGCTGGAACAAATTGCAATCAACACTCCTGTGTTGACACCCTCCTGACTGTCTAGCCTTGAGCGAGATAAATTGGATAAGCTCCCTACCCGTATTGGAAAAGTTGGTGCTTGGATATTGTCACTTAATAAATAACTTAGTGTTATATCTTCACATTTAAATAAATCATCAATCAAAGCTGCCGATTTAATTTATCTTTGCGGCAGTTTAAAAGTGAGTGAGTGAACCCAGAACTTACAATCATGTCGGAGGTCTCAAAATCAACGCACAGGTTTTTAGCAGGTACCAAAGGTGCTAGGAGATTATTACGTTTCTATCTGCTAATTATTGTCTTATTTTTTTGCGCCATACTGGGATTTACTAAGAGGTAAGACCTTTGCCAAGTAGTAAATGCACTGTAAAAGTCTTTAAAAAAACACATACGGTAATGTATTTTTAAATTTAGAACCGGACTTAACTGTACTCAATTATTATCCCAATCAAAAATCATCGTAACGTAATATTATGCGGTAACCAATACAATGAGCTTGTCATTGTCCAAATAAATTGAAGGATCGAAAATGCATTGGTTAATTTGTAAATGGGTTTTGTGACATGGGTAGATATTTGATAATTACTAACTTAACTACGCTAATTACCTAACTATCTAATAAGCTATGTATGACTGATATCGAAAGTTTTTACCTATCATTTCCAATCTAATTTTAGGTACAACACATTAGAATCTTATTTTATTTTACACAATACAATTAGATAGCACAACTGAATATCTGTATCTAGTTTCTCTAGTGCCATCCACGAAGGTAGACGCGTGATTTTGTCAAAATTAGATATTCATGAATTTATGACATTGTAATAAGAACCACGGCACGCGTCATCGTGAATGACTCTCCCTATATCTTTAGGTACCTACATAACTATCCATACTAATATTATAAATGCGAAAGTGTGTGTGTTTGTATGTTTGTCTGTCTTTCACGTCGAAACGGAGCTACGAATCGGTGTGATTTTTGTCATAGAGATAGTTTATGGGCCAGAGTGACAAAGGCTACTTTCCCGAGGGAACAGCGCGCAATAACAGAATTCCACGCGGGCGAAGCCACGGGCAAAAGCTAGTAAGTAGTTTATATAAAAAAAAGTAGCTTCCCGCCGTCTGATCCTCTGTATTGATTTTTAAAACGCTTAGATCTTTTTAATTACGCAACAGATTTAAATTCGGTTTCCATCAATGGATGGAGTGAGGAAGGTTTATATATTATATACATATTAATATGATTTATAAATTTATATAATTATGACTCATGTACTATGGTCAAATTAGTATATGACTAGCGATGTGTAGTTTTGGGGAAAAGGAGGTAAAATTTTAAGTTATCGCTTTTGTTTATAAACTTTATTTCTTCGCATCTTTTTTTTCAGTTACAACCTTGCGAATAATTAAGAATTTATATTGTGATAACCAGTTTATATCATTATAAAGTTATTCAAAATCAGGCATCAAGATTGTTTTACGAGATGGTATTAATACTATTCAGAAGAAACAACTTTGTTTGTATTTATTTAATAAGACATAAGAAACAAATATTATATTGCGATACCCTTGTATGGTTGTATTTTATCTGTAATGTACTGTGCAATTTTTTTACCCGACTGCCCGAAAGAGGATTATGTTTTCAAGCGTATTTTATGTAGGTATGTGTGTCTATATCTTTGGTCCTCTCTGTAGCCCTGAACAGCTGGACGGTTTTTAACATTATGATGTATTTATCGTCACTACTTTAAAAAACTCGTATCTCAAAATGGATAATTTTTCTGAGTGCACTTTATGATCATTACGTCAAGGTTAAATTTGGTTGACGTATTGATTTGAGATACGAGATTTTTTCAAAGTAATGACGTTATGTATCATTGATTCGTCAAAACTGTCGGGGTGACAAAGGGTAGATAATATTTCAAAATGGCATACACAATAAAAGCAAAGGCTGGGTATTACATTCTCTTAAATAGGAATAATATGGGTATCAAATGAAAGCTAATAATTATCCCTTTGTATTTAAATCTAGCACCTAGTCTAGAACTCTGTTAAGTAACTTTAACCTTCCACAGTCGGGACCCATTAGGTACTGGATTTTTTTAACTGGTTCCAATTTTCAGTGGGTCCCGACAGTTGACATTAAAATTACTTAACTAATACAACTAGAGTTGTTTTTCCTATTTATTTATTTTATAAAGTTTTAAGCTTTTTATTTTTTATGAATTGGACTATTTCTTGAAGGATTGGCCCTTGTATGCAATGGACAGAGAGCCGTGGAAGTATCAGTGGGAGGCCCTTGCTCAACAGTGGGACAGAATAGGCTAACAATACTTATAATAATAATCTTTTTTTTAAGCCGGGGTAGCTCTTTTGATCTTTTTAATTGACTTTTTTCATACTTTTTTAATATATTTGTGAAAATGGTATTACAAACATAAAATTAGAATGGACTTAATAATTAGCCCATTTGATTATGATTTCATTTGATACCCAGTATTGTTACAATAAATAAAACCCTCAATCATATTTTTTTCCGCAGACACAATTTTGAAATACCTTCTGGTAGTCGAGTAATAATAAAAACCCACGTAAGATGTTACGAAGTCCTGATAGGTCTGAGTGACATGATAAAAGCCAATCGGGGCCGCCGGGTGTTGTGGCTGTGGCACTCCGGACGGCTCAACTAAATAGAGGCAGGGTGCAGGAAAGTGATTTTTAAAATCACATCTTTAAAAATGTGTCATTCGAAACTTGTCAAAAAGTCTATTTAATCTGCAATAAGGATAATTTCTGTGAAGCAAGCGAATTTTTAAGCAGCGGAAACCCCTATAGTTGTAATATTTCCTCTTCATTCTATACCTCTCCTATACCTTAGTGCCACGACATTTAAAGTGAATGATTACACACACAGCTACAGCATGTCGTGTAATGACAGCAGGATTTTGACATTTACTCATTCATTTCATTCATTCTCATTTTGTGCAATCAGTTATTTTTGTATAAACGTGACTAAAAATGATTTGTATCTGACTATTAGTTCCTATGTTCTATTTTTCTTTCTATTTTCTAATTAGCTATTGGTTGTACTTACCACATTTTATATTTTAACATTATACATTTATTTTTGTATTTGACATATTTTTAAGTGTTATTGGCAATGCGATTGTGAGTTTAAATTTAATGGCTAATAAGTCTGCACCCTTTATGGTGTGGATACGCGTGATACATATACCGGGTGTGGCCTGTAATACGAGCAAAAAATTAAAACATAGATCGACCTCGTCATACTGAACAACATTAATTCAGCGTTTTTTAAAAATAATGGATTCTTTGAATTTTCCTTTTTTCATACAAATTAAATACTGCTATCAATGTACGCCATCCTAGAACCCCATTGACGTCGCCTGTCACGCTACAAACATCAAGCATTTTGCTTTACATTGCTTCTTCAAATAAACTTACAAGTGTAATGAAAATTAAAGAAAAAAAAACTAATTATTTTTAAAAGTCGCTGAACTAATGTTATTCAGTTTGAGGAGTCAAAGTCAAAGTCAAAGTCAAAATATCTTTATTCAATTTAGGCTATAACAAGTACTTATGAATGTCAAAAAAAATCTACCACCGGTTTGGAAAAACCTCTGCTGAGAAGAATCCGGCAAGAAACTCAACGAGGTATATATATATTTTTTTTAAAACAGATTTACAATATTATTAAATGATATGTATAGGTACATCACAAGTATTTAACACAACTTTATTTTTAACACAGTAGACCAGTTAGGGTTGGCTATGATTCTAATTCGATGTTTCTGGCTTAGATGAATGATTGGTCTCGCGCGCTCGCTCGACTAGATACCGCGCTAACTAAAAACAAAACGTTCGTGAATGCGGCAACTCAATATTGTAGTGTGCGTAAGAACGGTGTAAGACAATTTGCAAGGATGCTAGTGTGCGTGACGAATTGTGTTGCCAGCTGCTCCACTGTTACCCGAATTATTGGGAAAATAAATTATTCTGTGGTCTATTAAGTTACTGGTTACAAAATGTATCTTGGGAAATACTTAGAAATTAAGAAGTAATTAAGAGTGAATGTATTAATATGTTTGTGTATAGGTTAGGCGTAGGTTTCTTCTTTAAAAAAATGGTAGGTATGATGTAGGTATATCAATGATCAGGCCTCACTTTTAATTAAAAAATATATATATTTAAGGACATTCAATATTTACAAATTATTACTAAAATTCATGGACTGAGTCACCAACTAAGAAGTTTTGCGTAGGTACTTAAGATGCACCTATAGTTAAACCTAATATAATGTACACGTTAATTAAGACTAAAATAAAAAAAAATGTTTACAAAATATACATACATAGGTACATGCATACATACATACTTACACACATACGCTTGAAAAACATAACCCTCCTTCAGCCAGTCGGGTAAAAAGTTAACATTTCAGGAAAATGGGTAGAAATACGAAAAAAAATTTTTCGTTTCCCGTAATACCTAAGTAAATCAGTTGATCGGGCGTTTTGACTGGGAAGATGAAAAACATTTTTAATTTTAAGACACATTCACCCCTTAATTAAATAGTGTCGGGTAACAATTTATACACCTTCAGTGTATATATTACAAAGATAAACATAAATAATATAGAACTAGGTTATGTATATATAATAATTACGTTAGATACTTAAATAAAATAAGTTATTAAAATTTATCATCATTTAATGATGATAACAATAAAATTAAATTTATTAAAATCTCAACCACGGGGAATTTGATTCTTGTGTACGCGGCAACACAGAATGGCGTTTAGGGTTCATGTTATTTTATTTTGTAATTTCGAAATTGTACGATATATTTACTGATGGTATGTGATCCCAGTGTCCTTCTTATTTCTTGGAGTATTATTTTTAAACAGTTTCACTGCGAAAACTGGCATTTTATCTCGGTTTATGACCAAAATTTAACAAAAATTCGGTACATGCACCTTACGCACTTGCAAGGCGACTAACTCGCCTCGGGCTCGGGTACGCCGAATTCGGCGTACTATTTGTTGCCGCATTTGACAAGTACGCCGGCGGTATCTAGTCGAGCGAGCGCGCGAGACCAATCATTCATCTAAGGTTTCTGGTTTAGAATCTAAATTGATGAACTAAAATATTAGGTACTACAATAATACATGCAAAGAAATTAGATTTCTTTAAGTTGTACCTATTCGTCGGTAAAGCAGACGTCGTTATTACTTCTATGTACCCGAAAGATTGCGTTGTTGTGATTTGTGATTTCTTGAGTGAACTGAGGATAGAAAGGTGATTTTTCAAGATGGTGTCATTGTTAGTAAAATTAAATAAAGATATTAAGAAAAGGAATCGGCAAGCATAATAATAAACTTTAAATGACGTTTCTTTGATTTTCAGGTAAATATGATTAGATATTACTGTAATTTGTAGGCTAAGTGGTAAAACTAAAAGTGTAAACTTATTCTAATAATAAAACTTTGATTTTCAGAGCAACACTACGTTTATTTTACCGGTTCTTAATACCTTTCACTTATTGTCTTATATACAAATAAACTTTGAACAGAATCCGAAACTACGTTTACTGTTATTTTCTGGTATATTATTTCATTCATTATATTTACAATTTTTAACCATAAGTCAAAAATTTTCACTTTGGATACTAAGTAATTAAATAATATAAAATAATGTAAATTTCGCAAGTTCGATGGCGAAGCAATAAAAACAATACAATCAGCTCTGCAATTTTCTGCAAGAAAAAAAATGATTGTGAAACCGAAAAAAATATCGATATCGAAAAAACCGTCGATCCTGACAAACAAAAGAATTAAAAAAATAAATAACTGATAAGGGATATCTATATATATATATATATATATATATATATATATATATAATATATATATATATATATACTACTAGCGTTTACCCGCTGCTTCGCACGCGTAAATCATTAGATGCAGCAGTTGAATTAAAATTCCGGGATTTTATTAAATTCTCGTGCGAATTCCCTAAAACTACATCGTGGTTTTCATTGACGTTAAATTAAAACACCCATGCCAAATTTCATGACTCTAAGCCCAGCGGTTGTTATTTCGAGATTTTATCCCTATCCCGTGGGAATATCGGGTCAAAAAGTCGCCTGTGTTATTCCAGACGACCACCTACCTACATACCAAATTTCATGACTAAGCCCAGCGGTTGTTATTTCGAGATTTTATCCCTTTCCCGTGGGAATATCGGGATAAAAAGTATCCTATGTTTTAATCCAGATTATAAACTAACTTTTCGCCAAATTTCATCCAAATACGTCCAGCCGTTTCAGCGTGAAGAAGTAACAAACATACTCACTCACTCACACTTTCACATTTATAATATTAGTAGGATAATGATAAATAAACACATTCCTACACACATACGAGCAATATATGTGACAACTCTGTACTTCAATGAATTTTTCTCGCAATTTACGATCTCTGGTAATATATTTGGTACGGAATGTAAATTGCTACCATTCATGCGAATGCCTTAATGTGTGATGCAGCTGCGTCTAGATTGTTACTGGAAGCTCATTCAAATTAATCACAGTCTAGGTGTATCTATACATCCCGTAGCATATAGGGTGTGGCCTGTAGTATAAGCAAATAGCTAAAATATAGATCATACTCAGATCTATTGTCAAGAAGACATTAATATCAAAGGCGTATTATAAAGTTAATGATTATATGATGGACAGGGATATTTGGAAATAATTCCGATCCGCATTAGCGATCCCTTCAAATAGCGAACCTACTGTGTTAAAAATAAAGTTGTGTTAAATACTTGTGATGTATACATATCATTTAATAATATTGTAAATCTGTTTTAAAAAAAATATATATATACCTCGTTGAGTTTCTTGCCGGATTCTTCTCAGCAGAGGTTTTTCCAAACCGGTGGTAGATTTTTTTTGACATTCATAAGTACTTGTTATAGCCTAAATTGAATAAAGATATTTTGACTTTGACTTTGACTCCTCAAACTGAATAACATTAGTTCAGCGACTTTTAAAAATAATTAGTTTTTTTTTCTTTAATTTTCATTACACTTGTAAGTTTATTTGAAGAAGCAATGTAAAGCAAAATGCTTGATGTTTGTAGCGTGACAGGCGACGTCAATGGGGTTCTAGGATGGCGTACATTGATAGCAGTATTTAGACGAAATTAGTTGATTTGCCCCACACCGCCCAAGTACCCACCTATATTTTTTCTCAAACAAAACAACACCACCCACATAATATTAATACATTTTAATGTCCTGTAAAACTACCTTGAATTTTTATTTATTTACTGTCAAGGCTTGTTTATCATGATGTAATGTGTGGTGTGTCATGATAATGACGTGTGTAGCATGATGTACGTTTGTGTTACTCTGAAGATGAGCTTTGGTTGAGTTCGAAACGCGTCAGTGTAGTGTGGTGGTGGTGATAGATGGGTTTGTGTGATTTGTGTGTGTTACAGTGTGGAGGTGGAGGAACTGAATGAACACGCATATTTTGCATAAGCTTAGCGCCGTTAGCGCTATCATAAGGTCGCGGTTGAGCAAGGAAATTCTTTTAGTTCATTAATTTTATCAACCTGAAAAGAAGGGAACGCCACCAAATAGATTTTTCAAACTTATACCATTTCTTGTACAACTGCAGTGCAGTTTATCTATAAATTTTTAATTCACGACCTGGATTACTTTCCTAGAAACAGATACACACATACTTTGATGAAACCTGATGAAACGGTTTTTTGTAGCAAGTTGTGGTTTTTAATCACGTGGTACTCAAGCAGGTACGATCAGCAGCAGAAATAGATAAGTGGTTGTAAAGTTCCAAATGATATTACGCACGACTTTACTGTCGAGATTGTAAGAGTTAGAACATTTTGGGCTCCAAAATCGCTCCATCCACTTCTGCTACTGACTAACTAGTGACAACTGCAAAAGAGTAATAATTTTGATGCTCTATGTATGTATTTCGACTTTTATACTCGCATGCGCCCAGCATGGACCTTAAAGTAGTTCTACGTAAAGTAAAATCTTATCGCCATGGGACGAATAATATTAGATCCACTAGAGGGCGGAGGGCCGGCCGGACGGACGCTTCGCATTTTTAACACATATTTCGTTACTTTTGCAGAGTTCCATAAATAACGCTGTGATGTTTATATATTTCAGTACAAACGCTCTTTCTTTGTTGCGTGTTATTATTTATTTTATTAATTACTTCGTCTGCAAAAATTTAATTTCTCGCCCTCCTATGGGAATTATGCAATTTTGCGGGACAAAATACTGATTTACAAAATACTGGATTTTGAATAAAGTATCAAGTAAAGTATTACTTGGTTAACCCGGTTATAAACTATCGGTTTGCCAAATTTCATACAAAATCCATATATCCATATTGTGTGATTGATTAACCAACATCTTCACAAACTTTCTCATTTATAATATTAGTGATGATGATGTCCTCCTCGACGTATCCGTCGACGGCGAAAACTTCTACGAATTAAATCGGTTTGCTTCGCTCATGTAAGCGAATGTGACTCGCGAACCCGAACTTTGTGCTAAATGTGCGGTCACAAGGCACAAAGAACAGCTGTCCCGAAGAGTTAGAAGTGTACGGTCAAGGAGTATAATTCATAGGCCACCGTGGAACCATTTCACAGTAAAAGTCATAGTGACATCGCATTAATTAACAAGGAAAGTCGTAATGACTTTTCATTTCAAAAGGTGCCATGGTGGCCCATAAATTAAATTCCTTGACTGTACAAGTGCACAGGTTTGTGTTTAGCTTTTTGTAACTGGCGCTTGGCGTCAACATCTTTCAGACAAGCTATTTCGAAGCGCTCAGTTGACATTTTTAAGGCGCTGCGTACAGTTAGATCGGTGATGCGCAAGCTCATCCCAACTATCACACGAACGTAAAAACTGCCCCCGGACTTGCGCTTTCCTGAAGCAAGGTCTGCGTAGGAAGCCAGCTTCGGCAGCCTGGTGTCTTCCATTATCACAACTTGCCCACACCATCTCAGTTGACCCTTCATGAGCAGCGACTCCAAATCATTTCGGAGTATGCCACGTGATCTTGCCACCCTATCCGGAGTAATATTAGTAGGATTGCATTGTTAAGTCAGCCAGTTAAATCATTGATTGGCTAGATACGAATGTAGCAAAAAAAAAAGAAAGCACCTATTTACAAAAGTACCTAAGAAGTAACATGTTTGAAACGTGCGATTTGGCTTATAATGTACAATAATGTCCTAACAGTTAAGATTTACATACGCAAATCTACATCATGACAAACGTACAGTACACGAAATGTAGTGTTCACATTTCGCGAATTGTTCAATGCAAAATGCATAAGCAGCGAAATGTTTAAAATGTACAAGTACAAGTGTACAGGAAGCAGATAGATACACATAGAGATAAAGTGTTGCCAATCAAATAACTACGATGTTCAACTTGCGTTTGCCAGACTCCACATGGTATGTTTTCCGTATTGTTATTTTTCCGTAATGTACAATTTTCGTGTTGATCATACTAACATTGCGCATTTTTCCACTATCACGTGGAGTACATTTTGCATTATTGTACAATTATCATATGTACCTACATTTAATTGTTTGTACAATCTGCGTATACTGTACATTTGTCATGATGTACATTTGTCATGATGTAGATTTTGCGTATGTGCATTTTGATTGTTTGCACAATACGATAGCTTACAGTTTGTATAAAGTCAAGACTTCTTTTGAAAGCTTTTCGAAAGCGTACACCTAAGATAAGCCGGAGAAAATGCGTATGCTCGAGTAATTGAGCTTTTTCGTTACTGAAGAATCACGGCACTATTAATTACTTAGATAAATTCATTGATGATAAATAAGACAAAAAAATCGAATAAGGTACATTTATAAAATCTTATTATAATACCTAATAAGGGGCTATTTCACCTCCCATTGATTAATTTTATTTGACGAATAAATGTGATGCCGTCTCCGTCTATTCGAACAAAACATACGGAGACGGCATCACATTTATCCGTCAGATTAATTTAATCAATGGATGGTGAAACAGGGGGTTTAGTTAATGTGTACCAAGGCACATTTAAATCACCATCAAATATTTATATCGGTATGTCGCCCTGCAGTAACCCGGGTCACGTCGCTTTATAGGGTTTTGAGATGCAATCAAAACATGTGAATCTCAGTGGGTGAATGTGAACTATTCAAGGAGAGAGCTGCCGAGCTGCCCGTCAATACAGCCATACAGCGGGGCCTGCATAAAGACCTCGTTTGAAACGCTCATTCAGCTGAAGTGGCGGCTTTATACAAATCAAATTGCGCACTCACATTTTAATTTATTTGTAGCTGATAGTTTTTAACGAGTGCAGTCTGAAAGGCTGCAGTCTTTTCGGAACATAAAAATGGTTCATTAAATGATTAATGTATAGAAAAAAACTGGCCAAGAGCGTTTCGGACACGCCCGAAATAGGGTTCCGTAGCCATTACGAAAAAATTAAGTAATGTTTTTTAAGGATTTCGTATTTTATACGGAATCTTCCAGGTTTAGGTATATTTTATACCTTAGGCTGCTATTTACTCTTAAACTACTAATAATTCTCAAAAAAACTTAGCCGTTATAGTTTTCCTTGAATCCTGAATTTAGATTTTAGAGGGGGGGATGCTCGATTTTAATGAAAATTTGCACTTTGAAGTTGAATATTTTGCAAACAAATTACTGAATCGAAAAATTGTCTTAGCAAACCCCTAATAATTTTAAAAGACCTATCCAACGTTACCCCACACTATAGGGTTGGATGAGAAAAAAAAATAACTTTCACTTTACGTCTATGGGAAGGACCCTAAAAAAATTTTTTTAAATTTTTTATTGTTCCATTTTGTCGGCATAGTTCACATATATATCCGTGAGCAAAGCCGCGGTCGGACGGACAGACAGGCAGACAGACAGACATGGCGAAACTATAAGGGTTCCGTTTTTGCCATTTTGGCTCTGGAACCCTAAAAAACAGAAAGACAAAGTAAATGAAAACTTTTTAACAAACAAATTAAACCACCGAAAAAACTGAAAAGCAAAAAACAATAAACCTCTTTTATTTAATCTTACCAACGCATTCAAACTGGTACCTAGATTAATAATTAGTGGGGTTGCTGCGGCCCGTGCTTGCTGAGAGTTTGAAAATAGACGACGCGCAGTTTGGTTTCCGTCACGGTCTCAACAGATTCGGCAATCCTTAGTCTTAAGTATACTGTGGACTATTATGTTAAAAGGGACACTACAGTATACGCTTGTTACCTCGATCTTAGTCGTGCTTTTGATTTAGTTAATTATAAACTACTTTGAAGCAAACTGGAAAAGGTCGGGGCGAACAAAGATGTAGTAAATATGATTGAAGTATTGGTACGGACTCCAAACTAATAATTTTAGAAGAAGTGACTCGATGTCTAATGATTTTAGATTAGACTGTGGAGTGCGCCAAGGTGGGTTGACGTCCCCGGATACCTCTTCAGTCTTTAATATTGAATGATCTTATTGAGAAGCTGAGAAGCTCCCGTGTCGGCTGCCATATTGGCAACGTGTGTGTTAACAATCTGAGTTATGCGGACGATATGGTCCTTCTCAACCCCTCAATAAGTGGACTAACAAAACTTTTGGCAATTCACGAAAAATATAGCAATGTACATGGCTTAATTTATAATGTAAAAAAACAGAGATAAAGGTGTTCAAGGCTGGAAGGGGTCCGATAGGATCTTACCGGTATATTTGAATGGGTTGCAAGTGCGGGTTGTGGAAAGCTTCAGTTATCTGGGACATGTGTTATATGACAGACGGACAAACGACGAGGATATAGGAAGGGAGCGCAGGGCTCTCGCGGTGCGGTGCAATATGCTCGCGAGTAGGTTCTCGCGCTGTTCGAACGCTGTAAAAGTGACTTTGTTCAAAGCATTTTGCCAATGCTTATATACACTTAATGTCAGTTGTGGACAAATAATACTAAGCGTGCGATCAGCGCGCTGCGCGTGCAGTTTAATGTATACTACATAGGTATATTAGATTTCAAGATTCTGAGTTCAGGGGAAGTACCGTTTTGATTCCCTTGCGAGTGTCGAAAATTTGCAGCATAAACGGCTGTATCTTTTAATTTCGTTGGATTAGAAGTTTGATTTTTCACAGCTCTAAGGGACAGTACAAGCTGGGTATTTGATATAAATTTCAGCTTGATACCTCCACGCGTTCCTGAGAAAAAGGGTCTTGACAGACGGACGGACGGACGGACAACAAAGTGATCCTATAAAGCTTCCGTTCTTTCCTTTTGAGGCACGGAACCCTAAATAAAATAACAAAATCGCACTACTCTTTAAAAAATTATGCGTGGTCATACATAAAATAAACGCGTCGACTTAAGAACCTCCTCCGTTTTTTTTCGTCTGTTATAATTACTAAAGTAGGTGCACCGAGTAAAAAATAATGTCCATTGCCGTGCCGTACCTGGTTTTAAAACATGACGGACCCATTTCTTCCCGTGGGAGTCATAAAGGGCCACTAAGTGCGAGTGGGCAGCAGCACTTAAAAAACAACGAAAACAAGTGCCTAATAAAATTGATTAGCATATAAAACCAGAGCAAAAACATATTACAACCTTACGCAAGCAATCCGCATAGATTTCACAGAGCTCCTCTGTGCTTGGCAACTCTTCAAAACGCCAAGTAATTACATTTGTTCCACTGTTCTCAGGGTTCATATGGGTTTTACGGGATCACTGTAAAAGTAACAGAAAATTTGGAATTGAAATAAAAAATACAAAAAGATTCCAAAAAACCAATCTTAATTTGCTTAATAACGACATCTCTTGTCCGGGTGAGCGGTTAGTTCCAATGGGGTGCTGAAAGGGCTATAGCATAGATGTCGCTAGTGTCGCTGTTAAGTGACTAAATAAGAAAACAAGCAAGCTGAGATATGTGGTGCATAGGAGAAATTCGTGTCTGTATCACTGTCCAGTGGTGGTGTAGTAGTAGCACGTGGCACGGAATGCCGAGGACCTGGGGTCGATTCCCAGCTCTGGTCTTATTTTTTTCGGGTTTTTCTATGCATCTATATTATAGTTTATATTTTCGATATTAAATGTTGTTCCTTATTTGTATTCTTTATATATAATATTTTGCTATGCGAATTGTTATGCAATACTTATAATATATTATGTTTTGTTACTGGTGGTTGTAAATTACGTGCCTACATTACATGTATGCGTGCGTGATGTTATTTTTATTTTTTTCCATCTAATGTATTCTTATGTGTATTTAATATGTGTAAATAAATGTTTATCTCTCTCTCTCTCTGCATACTATGCACGTTATATTAAAAAAAAATCGAATGAATATTAAAATTTTAAAACACATTGCCATTCCATATTATTATTGCGGAACATCCTTTACCCTAATCGTCACTCGTGCTGGCGTAACCCTGCGGAAACAGGACACTTTCGTCGCTGGCTTCGCGCCAATACACATATTCTTTAATGCTACAATGTTTGCTTTTGTAATTAGCTAACCAGTGAGGGAAGGAACATTGATTTCCAAATGGGGACCCGCAAAATAAAGCAGTGTCTCAAAATAAGCAAACCAATTTTTAAATCTCAGCAAAAAAAAAACCTAAAAAATTCACGACAGTTCAATCCATACCTATGCTTTGCCTAAAACGAGAGAACCTCACTTGTACATACTTATACGAGTAATGTCAAGTTGTGCAACACCTAAAGTATAATGATTCACAATCTGAGGGCTTGCTAGTGCCCCCGCCAAGAGGAACAAAGAGAGATAGCGGGGCACTACCTAACTTTTCTCGAACGGTTTCGTCTTATTTTGAAACTCTCATTGATATTTTTTTATATTTATAAAAGAGAAAAAGCACATTGGGCCCATCTCTATTGACTATATTTGGAAAAAACTGTTACTAGGGGTCCCCTTCTTGTGGCATGGTCTTGGGACGTCCTTATAAAGGGCGCCTTGAGCCTGGTGCTCCTGGTCCTCCCGATGGAGGCTATTGCCGAATGTAGGGAAGACACAAGACATTTTAATAAAATTGAAGAGTGGCATTGACAGTCCGATTTTGTGGCCAGGAGGTGCCTTATTCAGGCACTTGGGTATCATCATGTAAACTCTCTCATTGAAGCAAAACGTCGCGAGGTCATTAACGCTATAAGTGTTCAGTAAATTTTATGGCAGGTATTTCCTGTAAACTGCTAAGCATTCAAAACAATAACTGAGATAATTCTAAGTCGACGCGGACGAAGTCGCGGGCACAGCTAGTTTGGCAATGTATATCTTCAGTCGAAAAGGCGCATTAAGAAGGGATTTTTCAAAATTCCCGCGGATCTTTTCTTTTCAACAAAATTCTGGTCCGGCACTCACTTGGCCGGTTTTTTATTGGAGTTTGATTCTGGGATTATTGGTTTTACTAGGTACCTACGCAAACAAGGGTTCGGGCAAAAGCTCATCACAAATGAATCAACAAACGATCTCAGGTGTCAGATCAAAAGTGTGATAGAAAATGTAGTGACTGATGCCTTCGAAGTAAAAGCAGACTTGCATGAAAACGCCTTACTAACTTGCTTTTACTTCTGGCGTGGCGCCCGAAAATAGGCGTAAAAATCTATAAATTTGTAGCCTGACCTTTGCGCTACCATGTATTTGGGCTAAATTGACATTTATCTTTTAACTATTTTATTAGTTAAGTGGCCCTCCGGCTCGCTGCACTCTGAGGCACAATAAGTGCCTGGCAGTCCCTGGTAACAAGATTACAGCAGGTACAAATCACATTATATTGTGACTGAGTGTTAACAAACAGAAAAACGTTTAGGATATTTAACGTTATGGATTTGATTAAGCATGCAAAATGCACATTTTGCGTATAATCCTCCTAATAACTATTACAAAAGCTAATGTTTGTCACTTATTTACGGTAAAGTAACTGTACCTACAGATTTAAATGAAGTTAGGTAAGTTATACAACTTTAATGAAGACCACAATTTATGGGATCCCGGAATTCGAAAACAATTGCGAAGAACTAAATAAAGCCGCGGGTTATAGCTAGTCAAGTTTATTTTATCCCCTTTACTCACATAAAAATATGTCATAGCATAAAGTAAATACCTATACAAGGGTAAAACAATCGGATCATGATTTCAGCGTAATTTTCTAATTGATGCTTCAATTTATTTAGAGACGGGTAAACGGTGATATGTCGATTTAGCTCCCGTCATGTTACCGTCGCAGGCAGGCAGAGGCAGTTGCGATAGGTCAAGTCCGTGTTCGCGGGAGCGGGCGCTGTAGCAAATACCCTGCGGGAAACAGCCGTTGTTGATTTATTTTAAGCTTATACATTAAATTACGAGAATCACGCGACCTTACCTTAATTATGTTGGCTTGCATATTATTATGCAGTCACTTAAATATAACAAAAGTACGTACGTAATTTGCTTCAAAAATAGCCGAAATTTTAGGACTTTGAGATAGGACCCAAAAAGTAATAGGTGCCATGACACTAAAAATGCATTAACACATTAAGAATGGGTTGTAATTAAGGCAGCTTCTTTAAACTATTCGAGCGATATTTCGCCTGTCTTTTAGCCCTCATTGACCTAGTCCTAAAGTAAGCTAAAGCTTGTGTCATGGGTACTAGGCAACGGATAAACTTACTTAAATAGGTAGCTACCTATACATATTAAAGACCCAAAACTCGAGCACAAACATTCGTATCATTCATACAAATCTGCCCAGACCAGGGCGATGCGCATGTGAGTATTTCGTTCGAAGTCCTCCCGAGGACATATTTTTGTGGTCTTAATTAATCTTAGAGTAAATCGAAGTTCTCAATTTAAGAAAGAAAGAAATAAAGAAAAGAAAAATAATTTAAATTATTTTGAACATCACTTTTACTTGCTCAATATCATCATCCCTGAGGGACATCCACATGTTACCTAGTTACTTTAAATATAATAATTGCATTTGTTGTTCCACACAACGCTGAATAAGCTTGTTTTAAGCAGAATAATATTAAAAGGGGTCAAACAGTAAAATCGGACTGAAAATTGTCAAACAATGTATTCCATTTCCTGGAAGCTTTGCTGGTTTATTTGCTGATCGAATACACTCAAAAAACTTCAGCTCAATTTGATACCCACCGTTATGCCGTTGGGGTAACCAGGGGTTAATCTGTGTTTACGTCTTAGGGGCATTACATGGATTTTTTATTACTAAGTAATACACCAAATTAATAGAATAGACAAAAAATTCAAAAAATATTGGCCGAGCTACATATTGTTGCGCAAACCAAGCTAAAGCCTTTTGTTACTTGTTGCGCCATCTGTTGAGTTATGTATGTATCAGGCAACTGCATCGGTCGTGAGTTCGTTCCTTGTTCGCGTCGCTAGCTCGTACCCAGGCGCGGTAAGGTTGCTATTCGACACTAAAACGCAGTGCACTCCACAAGCCGTTCTCTAAAGTTCACGCTGACATGGACCCACTTATTTAACGGTAGTGAACCTTTCAACTTTGTTTCAAGCCTTCCATTTACCTACTCGTTCACAATTATTCACACTTCGATCTTGAAACAGCAAATGCATTGTATTAAAAAAACGTATGGCTGTTATAATGTAACTCAGATAAGGGAAATTGTTTACTACAATTACTAATTGATCATTTGCTGAAATAGCAATCTTAAAATTAGACGCTTAATAAGATGGCATCTTAGTAAGGATACGACCCATCTATTTAATGGATACAATGAATTTGATGACGAAAAATTGGTACTATAATTAAAATATAATTACGAGCACGTAGGCAAAAAAGTCTGGCTAAACTATGATTAATTTAAAATCCAAAAATTGCCTTTTTTCTACTTTTTTATTGAGTTCAACAAATATATTTCATATCAACCGAAAGTATGAAGCGGTGCAACTACTGGTTTCGCAAGTATAAACACAGTGATATAGGGTTGTCTGTAAATTAATAAATTAATGATAATTAATAAGCGATTGATTTAAATGAGCCAAAAAATAAACAAAAAAAATATAAGCAGTGGGTGAAAATATTATTCACCCTGCATAATACCGCACAGTAACGCCATAACTACATCATATTTTAGACGTGTTGCAGCCATTTGCAATCCGTAGTTAACTAACTAGTAAGATACCTGACCTGAGCTCACAGCAGCAGTTATGAGATTTCTTACACATTCAAAGTTTACTTTCCAAGTTATAGAAATTAAACGGCATGGAGTGCAAAGTAGCATTAAAGTTTTACTTATCCTCATTTCAGCACTTAAAATTAAATGATCGTTATCTTATTTTTGCCAGATTTTACACGTCTTTGCCTTCAGAAATTCGTAATTAAGATGTTTATTATCTTTCCAAAAATAGGATGATTTACGCTAGGTAACTAATTTATTAAGTTGTATTACAGTCGAGGCCAATGATATCTTTACATTTTAGCACCTTGCACAGTGGCATACATGCCTTCTGTCAGTTTTGTCAATTTTATACGAAAGTTTTTTTAAAAAAGCTTTTTTGCTGACTGTACTTTTTGTTGACCATATACTTGCATTATCACCCAAACTACAATTGCATACCAAATTTCAAGTCGTGCCATTAACCGTTGAAGAGTTCCGTCCTGCGGAGACGATCCGGGCTGGACTACCAGAATGTCACTATCAGATTATTGTATTGTCACGCAATTTACAAAACAATGCCAAATTTCAAGACAATTCTACTACTAGAAGTGGGTCAAATTTAATGGGCAAGATTTGACCCGCACATACATAGGTACATACAGGATAACTACAAATTAAATAAAAGCTTAATAAATGTAAGTTTAATATTTTGCGAACGAACCCTTATCCAACGATTCCCAACGCGAGTTAGACGGGAATAAAAATCATCTCCGGCTTTAAGCTACACAAAAAGATATATAAATGCACCACTTTGTCGGCCTCTTTATTTGTGCAAACTACTATCGAAACATACATACACTATTATCGAAAAACAGACAGATGGACGGATATAGCGAAATTATGAGTGTTACATTTTTGCTATTATGACTGCGAAATAACATTTTCTTTTTAACAAAGAGCGGCGAAAATACTAAAGTTAACCCGATGCTACGCCGTAGCACCCAGCGTAGCACTAGAGCGGACGTAGCACATAATGCGTAGCCATCATAATGATAAGCTGTGTGCATTATTAAACATCACAAAATAGTAAGATGTGCGTAATGTTATGAAAAAATATAACTTTAGTGAAATATTTTTTTTCTGACGATAGAAACCTTAATTAACAAAGGAGTTGTTATGTATTGTACGAGTAGAAAAGAGGATAATAATCTACGGAGGAAAAGTTGGAAAGGGGAATAGGTTTGTATAGCTTTAAGCGGTAAATAATAAATAATTCGAGATCCCTCTAGATTGCCGCTAGAGTAGCAACAGAGACCGAAATTATTGAATAAATATTATTTTAAATTAACTGCTGTTCTCGCAGCTAATTTTCGTCATTAGTTTAAATTGTTATTGAGTGATTTTACTTTAATTATCGTTATAAAAACAAAAAACAAACTGTTCAGTTCCACAAGCAAACGACATATCTTTGCTTGTACTATTTGCACTGTTATTATTTCATAATATCCGGAATACAATATTACATTACATTCACAGGAAGCAGGTGAAATTTGAATTAAGAGATTTGAAATGAACAAGTTCTCTACTTATAATAAGAACATTGCAAATTAAGTAAAAGCTTGTAAAAGCATCTTACTTCGGAGAACTTCTATAGTGCTACAGTAGTTTCAGTCGTAATGAGGGCTGTCGCGTATGAATTCGCCACTAGAGGCGCTAGTGTAGCGTGAGGTCTCCGAAATGTCAAATCTCATAGTTTTTGGGTGAGCTAGGCGGGTTTATTTATAATTAGAATATTTTTGTGAATATTTTGCAATATCTGAAATTAATTATGGCAAATATGCGTTCCGGGGCAATGAATGTCAGTGTTTTGATACAGTTTTGTCTTTCGGAAACCTTTGTCCTCCCTTTTTTCCGAACAAAACGAGGACTATGCAACACTGTGGCATGCTCGATATTGTTATGGTACGGTTTTAAGGTGTATTAAATATGATTTTAATCTAAACTTTGTTTTCACACCTGTAAAAACAGACTTTGAAAGCCATACTTAAAAACCTCACGCAACAGTGCGCCAACTAGTGAGACCAAAAACGATAGCCCTCATTAGAAGCTTTAAGTTTTCGAGCTCGACATAATTTATATTCTACTGTTTAAAGTCCATCAAGTAACGAAGCGTAGATACATGTCCTACACAGGCTCTATCGTTTGTTAGCCTGTATAAGTAATATTAAATTTACTGTTGCAGGTAAGGCTTTCATGCAACTTTGTGTATATACGACAGCACGCACACAGGTAAGTAAGTCATTTACACTGAATCCAGTTCCGCCTTAGTTAGCGGGCGGCCAGACTTCAACTTGTGCATCACGGCCGAGCAACATGTCTATTCGAAGAACTAGTTTGAAACAAGTGAGTTGCCGTAACTGCGCAATATGCCTCCTCCAAAATGACTGGTAGTGGTGGCGGTACTTTTTGATAGATACTCGTAGTAGGTACTCAACTTGTGTCATGGCTTGCGTTCATAGGATAAAACTCAATTGGTTAGTTAAACTATTTCCGGGTGAAGTTCAGACAGTTTGACCATGTTTACCATACAAAACGACTCTTGATTTTCAATATACCTGTGTTTTCTGTACTGATTACTACGAGTATGTTTTGGTCACATGAATAAAGTCATTGTATTGTATTAATTGTATGCCATACTGCGGAATATAATAAATATTTATTATTTCATATTGTTCTCTCTCCTCTAATTCGTTATACTCTTGACAGAGAGGACGTAGTTGTCGGTTGCAAAACTTCATGAGTTTTTTTTTTAAATAAATACCTAGGCCGATTTCGTAGTTGGCAATAATAGAAAGCCTGCTGCTGGCTCTCACGTCAAGTCTTTTAGTCTCCTTTTATTACACTCTCGGGAAGAAATGGGTCCATCATATTCTAAAATGGCGTGATTACGTGAGTGATTACGGTGGTGTGATTACGTGCTACAATGCGGACGTACGTGCACTGATAAGATAGGTTATGTAAGCCATCTTAGAGTTCATGAGCGCCAAACAAATAACTAGGAACCGAAGTGGTCGCCATGGCCGAAATCGGTCGGACCATCTGATCTTTATGATGGCTCGGAGGCACTTAATCATTATCTCTTTGTGTTTAATTGTATCATGGTAATACTTACACTAACTATTACTCGACACTTGATTTGGAGTTTACTGGCATTAGTATCTAAAACAGAAAAGAGTTTACCTTTAGCGGTGTAAATTCTCAAATGTTTATTAAAAGCAAGTATTTATTCTAAACTTCATTATTTCTTTATTAAATCGTGATGTTAATGGGTACATACACGTATTTAGAATTGTTACTCCAAGGAGTAAATAAAATTACTGCGACAGATTGGCAAGGTTGTATTATATCACATACAATAAAAGAAGAAGACAAATTATGCAACCTTGACCATTTAAAAGATAGTGTGCGATAAATTTGTGATACGGGTCGGGGAAAGTGATGACGGTGACAGCTCTTCTTATACAGATGATGATGATTCTGATGGTAAATAAATATAACATTTTCACAACTTATGTTGTATTTATTTTTAGTGCCTTAATAAAGTTGACTTGTAAAGTGTTCAACTCAGAGGTACTGTTGTATATTTGGCCTATTGCCTTAAACATTAAAATTTCCATACTCGATTAAAAATAGAATTATTAAAAAATACCGAGCTTTATTTCATACATTACAAACCCCTTTTTAACCTTCTGTACTTCTTTCGTTAGTGACCATATTGTTAACTTACGTACACTAGGTACGCACCTACACCTCTCATCGTAATTATTGTAATGACTTTTTTTGACAGCTTTCTGCCTTTTTGATAATAGTAAGTCGGCCAACAACGGCCTGACAACAAGTTTGATTAAATGATAGGTCAGTCTGCCAATAATAAGCCCAGAGAAAAAGGTTCCTTACTATTGAAACGTCAAATTATGACAGTTGTCAGAATTCTACACGGACTAAAAAATTAGAGTATACGTTTTTGTAGGGAAATGAGAGATGCATGACATTTTCACATTTGTGTGAAGTGTATACAGATAGGGTAGGTATAACACACTGATACTTTCATTCACTCATTCCATTCGATTACGTTACGGTATTTGACAACTGTTGAATTTACCATATCCGGTATATTATTAAAAAAATATAGATATACAGACAATGTTTAGCGAAGAGAAAAATAAATTTGCTTGATAATTGGATTTATAGCGATTTTTTGAAAAATCTGTATATCTGTCTCTTTCTTAAACGCTTTTCTTTATGCAGCAATTATGGCACCAGGTACTTGAGTGTGACGTCACATGCAAGTAAGTCTTTCTCTGTCTAATCTTCAATTTCAAACTTTTATAACTCAGTTGTATTTAAAGATAGCTTAAAAAATATATTTTTCTGTTCGATAACATGCATTGCCAAGCTTTAATTTATAAAAAGAATAAAAAAAAAACAAATACCATATTGATCTGTAACTGACGTTCTTATAATTCATAACAAAAATATAAATACGATTACATATACGTGCATTGTTATAATTCAGTTTCTGATTTTCTGTCCCCGCCGGACCCGCCCGCGCCCCCGCCTTTCACTAAACAAAGGTAATTGGCGGAAATGCAGATAGCGGACTGAGCGGACTTGGATTCACTTATAGGTACTTCTTATTCAGTGGAAGCACATCTAGAGGTATGGAGTATGCAGTTCGCGAGTTAAACGGGCTCCGTACAGAGACCGTTCTGCTTGCAGTAGAAGATGGGCATTAGGGGGAATTTTTTGAATTCCCACGTGGTAGCTAGCCTTTAATTAATTTGTCACGGGGCAAAAACTTGAGCACAAGCTATTTAATTTCAAAATAAGTTCGCTACTTACTCAACATGGCATAGTGAAAAACCAAATTGTTTCAGTGTATAAGCTGCGTTACGTCCCGTGCGCTTTAATACCTAACTACATCAATGCAGCTGACGTATTTCATAATGAATATGTTTCATTTTACTCTGATAATACAAACGTTTCAGGACGACTTTCCAACAAATTAAGTTATGCGTTGTTCAATTAATTAATTGCTCGGTAACTGTTATACATACGTCGTTACTAGAGGATATGAGTGAGGTAGCGATGATGGCGTGACGGAATAGTTAAGTTTATGAATTAAAACTTTACACCTTGCTTTTCTGTTACTTTTGCATATTCAGTATGTACAGGCACGTTTGTGCGGCATAACCACTGTGTTTTTCTTGATTTCCATTGACTTGGGCACATGGCTCAGTTTATTGATAATAGAGACTACTGAGTAATTTACTGGTGGTGTAACTCGAAAAAAAAAATATAATTATTAGTTAAGGTCAAATTGTAAAGTTCACAAACTGGATGAGTTACATTGAGATCAATTTAAAAATCCTCATAAATTTACAGCGTTTATTTACTGTTTTACCGCGTAAACTTGTTGTGTTTTGATAACATTCACTTCACCTGGCCTTTTGAATGTTCCCTCAAGGTTAACGGAAATAAAAAACAACACGTTTTAATTATGTTACCAAGCAATCTCCGCCCTCATTTATTTACACACAAGAACACATCTCACATAAACCCAAATATTTCAAACTATTTTGTGTGGCGTTTGTGTGTGATAGCTAGGTCTGCGCTGAGCAATCGCCACATAAAACAATTCGAGTAAACACAGAATAATATGAGATTGTTGGCTGTAATTCGTTGATATTGACCTCCACAAATAACTCCTGATTATTTAAGTTAAGTTAAAATGCAACAGTTCTCGAGGACGTCAGCCATTGATCTCATCAGGATTTTATAAGCGTTCCGCATAGTCTGCGGCGCAGTGCGGCTCCATATTATTTGCTCTTGCGGCAAACGAGTAAGACCGAGTAGGTATTCTGGGCAAGAAAGGATAACGAAACGCAGACGAAGATTTTGCGTGCCCAAAACGTGACCTCCGCGTGATTTTTTTAAAGATTAAGTATACAATGGCTTATTTTTTAGACAAACGTGTGTTATTATCTCTACGCTGCCCGACTGCCCTTCTATGTGTCTACCACATGTATTCCAAGAACTTACTCGTAAGCAATGCACTTAAGAATAAAATATTTTAACTTGTAGAATATGCTGTTGTGCAATGAAATAGTTAAGCCATTAAAATTGTTATTGAAATAATGATGTCTTATATCCTACTTATTGATACGGTTACTATAAAAGTTGATAGGTAACTGATACTGATTAGATAACAATAACAAAGTTACTAAATAGGTACTTTCATCGACACTAACTAAAATAACTACTAGTAATAAATTTTTGTTACAGACGAACTGAGTTGCGAGATAAAAAAAATCAAACTTCTTGCTATAAAAAATTCTTTCACTATTAAAATGCTAAATTATTCCAAAGTGCCATAGGCTATATTTATTAACATTAAAAAATAGGGTTTCGTACTAAAACTACAATAATGTAACTCAAAGTATAAAAAAGTTCCCATAAGACATCTTTCATCGCATGCGCTGTAGAAACTATTGATTATAGAACAAAAAAATGTTTTACGATATTAAAGAATACATCAAGATCTACAAAAAACTTTGCAAAAATCATATGTCCCTATGTGATTGTGCAGGTGGTAGGACTTGTGCAAGGTCCGCCCGGATTGCTACCACCATCTTGCTCGCTAATCCTGCCGTGAAGCAGCAGTGCTTGCACTGTTGTGTTTCGGCGTGGAGAGTAAGACAGCCGGTGAAATTACTGGCACTTGAGATATCCCATCTTAGGCCTCTAGGTTGGCAACTAATTAATTTAAACTTTAAAAGTTTTAACTTTCCAATTCTGTACTAAAAAAAACCGTTTGTTTGTGTCTTTTGTGTTCCGTCAAATGACTATTGAAACCAATTTTTTTGGCAAAAACCATTTTCACATGCAAAATGAATGAAAAAAAAGAATGGCTTTTCCATCACACACGTGCTTAACTTTCGGAAGTAAGGGGATTAAGGGTGCACGGCCGTGCCCCCGCCAAGTCGTGGACAGTCATACCGTCACTTTTGATCACCCTGTAACTTTGTGATAGATATAGCAAGAAGTTTGATTTTTTATTATCTCGCAACTCAGTTAATCTGTAACAAAAATGTATTACCTACTCGTAGTTATTTTAGTTAGTGTCGATGAAAGTACCTATTCAGTAACTTTGTTATTGTTATCTAACCAGTAACAGTTACCTATCAACTTTTATAGTAACCGTATCAATAAGTATAAGATATCATTATTTCAGTAACAATTTTAATGGCCTAACAATTTCATTGCATATCAGCATGTTCCACAAGTTAATATATATTATTCTTAAGTGCACTGCTTACGAGTAAATAGATTTAATTAGAAGTCAAATAGAAAATGGTATTTTATAACTACGATGCCGTGCTGTTGCTTTATTATAGAAATAAAGATGTCTATGACGAAGTTCTACGAATTAACCCGAAACATGTCGAGCTAAACTACATTTAAGATGTGAGTCATCCGTTACAATATCATTTAATATTTAATGCTAATGGTACGCCAAAAAAGCTGCAAATGGTGTTAAAAGCATGAAAATTGGAACGATTGATCTTTATATAGGCCATACGAATCAATTTGACCCGTAGCATGAAAAAATACCGGCCAAGAGCATGTCGTACACGCCGAGGATTGGGTTCCGTAGCCACTACGAAAAAATCAAATAATATTTTTCTAAGGATTTCGTATTGTGTACTGAATCTTCCAAGTATATTCTTACATTATTTAGTTGAATATTTCGCAAACAGATCACTGAATAGCAAACCCCCCCATGGTTTTAAAAGACCTATCCAACGATACCCCACAATATAGGGTTAGCCAAGAAAAAAAAAAACATCCCCACTTTACGTCTATGGGATGTACACAAACATTTTTTTTTTACTTTTTTTATTGTACCACTTTGTCGGCGTGACTGATATGTATATTCATGTCAAATTACAGCTTTCTACTAACGGTCTCTGAGCTTAACCGCGGACAGACAGACAGACAGACGGACGGACAGACATGGCGAAACTATAAGGGTTCCTAGTTGACTACGGAACCCTAAAAAACAAAAAAGGAGAGGAGTTATGACGTCATCTATTTTTGTATGGGATTTTTTTTATTCTGATACCTATCGTGTGTGGTATCTAATGAAAGGGCTTACTAAGCCGATTCTAAAAAATATATCAGCTCCAGCAACCCTTTATCCAACCGGAAAAAAGGAATTTTGAAAATATTTACATTCAGGGCGTGAGTGACTGAGTGCGTCGCCGGCCGCCGAGCGAGCAAGAAAAAATACTGAATGTAAATATTTTCAAAATTGCTTTCTTGGGGTTGGATATGAGGCTATTACATATCATTTTAGGTATATTTTAGAAATAACGATTAAACCGTATCATATCTAGAGGAGCCAAAACTTGGTATGTTTTGAAAATTATTTTTATTTTAATTTAAAACAAGTGACTGAAATATAATGATATGATATATTTTTAGAGCCCTTTCATTAGATACCACACACGATAGGTTTCAAAACAAAATTATTTTTCCCATCCAAAAAAAAAGATGACGTCATAGCTCCTCTCCTTTTTGTTTTTTTTTTCGTACTACGGGTCAAATTGATTCGTATAGCCTAAAGATCAATGGTTCCATTTGCAGCTTTTTACTGAATTTCGGGGTGTACCGCTAGCACTAATGAATGGTCTCACGGTAATTACTTTCATGTTGATTAATAATAATTAATTAATAAGTTGTTAAATAAATTTTTTCATAGGTAGACACTACACTGTGGTAACTGACTAAATTGTAAATCTGTTTAAAAAAAATATACCTCGTTGAGTTTCTTGCCGGATTCTTCTTAACAAAGGTTTCCCCGAACCGGTGGTAGATTTTTTTGACATTCATAAGTGCTTGTTATAGCCTAAATTGAATAAAGATATTTTGACTTTTTTGACTTTGACTCGGTTTCACATGAGATCTCACAACATTTTGTAATGGAATAACTACGTTTCGAAACTGAGCATTTTTTGACACTTTATATTTTTGGTAGCATAGAATATGCCTGAGTGAAAGTCGGTCATTCTAATCCGTCAGTAAAAAGCCTACAAATTTACGAATAATGTTTTTCAATTAAAATAATTGCAAGCTTTCCGAGGGAAAATGAAATAACTAGTTAAAGAAAAAACCGAAAGTAATTGTATTGTGCTATTATTATGTATGTTATAGTGCATAGACATTTGCTTTTTTTTAGCCATACTTAATCATTTTGTCATATACTTATTTAGTACCTACTGCTGTTATCTTATAATACTTCTTATTATATTGTTATTAGGTGACTGGTAATTTAAATTTTTATTGTCTTTTTCTTTTTGTATTCTACTTTAATTTATTTTTGTTTAAAATTTGTTTGGTATTTTAAATGTGGAAAAAACTGTAATGACTTGGGTTTTCACCTGTAATATTACACTTTTTTTAATGATTATTATTATTAAATAGATAAATAAATAAATTGTATTTTAAAACTCTTTACTGTACATAAAAACACATGAAAATAACAGAACACAGGATAATAAGATGTACAAAGGCGAACTTATCCCTTAAAGGGATCTCTTCCAGTTATCCTTTAAATTAAATGGCTATTTCTTAGTTGAATACTTAATTTTGTCTACTAAAATATTTTTCCTTCTCGAATCGTAGTAAATATACCTAGCCAGTATTTAATAAATATTAATCAAAACGGCGTTTTCCTTACATTTAATAACATGATGAAATCCGGCTTCTCTAAACAATGTTGGTGAAAAATGGTCTTTGTAGCCACTCGGTATTATTGTACTAAGAAATATATCTACCTATCAAAATGTGTTCATTTAACGAAAAGTTGCATACGGGATGTCCTTCCCAGCTCTCTCGTATTTAAAGGCCAGCGGTGAGAGGTTTAGATCAGATATGATATTTAAGTAAACTCATTCTTCAGTAGTACTTAAATAGTAATGTCGGTAATAAAACTGTAAAAGATATGCATTACCTTGCACTTCAAGTTTTTCAGTTGCATAGGGGTTTAGCAAACTTTTTGTAAGTTACGCAACGACAGGACTGACCTTGACATGATCTAAAGGTTCTAAATGAAGTTCATAATAGGCTAATCCAATATTCCGAAGAGAAAAGTTCCCCAATTTGAATAGCTCGGAATAGTCCATTTCATCTCGCAACCAGCCACAGAGTAAAAATAAAGCCAGAACTACAGATATACTACTTGGGCACGTTTGCAGGATCTGTGAGCGATCTATCACATAACTTACGCAACAATGTTGTGATAATTTTTATAGATATTTTCTATATTTTTATCGATTTAATTTAAGTGATGCATTTAATCTACTCACTGGGATAAATCGCGATTCAATCTGAAGCTCAGTTTTCAGTCAAATTTTAAAATTTAAATCAAGTAAATCTAGTTTTCTTCTGCAAGTTTCCAATATTTAATACATAGAGATTAATTCATAGACTAAAAACGTTTTTTTATTTATTTTTTACTTCATATAGAAAAAATAGGTGTGCACCTAATTGTATCTGTAACAAATAAATAAATATCATCCCCTTTGACACCAATTGACCCTTTGACACCAATTGACTTGGTCCCAAACTAAGCAAAGCTTGTACAGTCACCAGCATTAATATCTGCCACAGCGAAGCGTGCAAAAATATCTGACACGTCCTGCTGGCCCTTGAAATAGAGTCGTATCAGATATTTATGTACGCTTGTTGTGTCAGATATTGGTGCTGGTGACTGTACTATGGATACTAGGCAACGGATAAACATACTTATATAATAATAATAAATTATATAGATAAATGGGCCAATCAACTATTTTACCCACACTTTGGGCGTCTCCTGCGTTACCAAAATTGCCTCTGGCGTTACCAAAAAAATTGCACTTCCAACGAGATATTTCACGGTTTAATAGGTTGAATTTACTTAGGATGGCATGTATTCATGTACACCTCTATAAAAGTACAGTAAAAACATGTTTACTTACAAAAATCTGCAATTATTTGAAAGATGTCGCGAACAGATTAGTGTGGTAAAAAAGTTGATATAGTTGGTTGTTACATATTAAACATATCCAAGACCCGAGAGCAAATATTCGTATTATTATTCAAACTAATATCTGCCCTGGCCGCGGGAATTGAACCCGGCACCTCAAGCTTTGTAGTCAGCTTCTCTAACCACTTGGCCATCTGGTCGTAAATATATTTTATTATTTGATTTCCTCTGGATGCTTATATTATGATATATCATATTATGTATAAATGGTTATTTTATTGTACACTGAACTACATAATTAAAATAAAATTCGAAGTTCGCAAAAACAATAGTTTTGACATAATATTGTCTTATCAAAAAAAGGCCACGACCGAACTATTTGGTGCTTTGACACTTAAATTAATTAAATTACGAGCAATACAGACATCTTTTCATAGAATATTCTATGTAGAATGAGGACGCATGCGCCGTGGGCGCCGGCCACTCGTGGGTTCGCTCAGTAAACAAACGAATGGGCGCGAATCGCACGTACCCCGCTCCACTCCCGACTTTCCCGCAAACAGTTCCGACGCCTTCCGTATACACAAAAACTATGGATTTCATCATCAAATTCAAATACTACAATGCCAAATTCAAAGTGCTTTAAAATTAAATATATTTTTTTTAAAATGACAGTGTCGTGTTTTAGGTAACGCTAAAAAGGTATTTATAACGGTTTGCTTACAATGGCTTTTTTTGCTTTACTTTTGTTTTGATAAACATTTATTTGAAAAGTGCTGATAGTATCAAAGTTGAACCACAAAACTGGGCACTCGCACAAGCCACAAATTAGCATTACAAGTAGGTAATGGACACTCGCAGTCGTAAAGTTAATGCAGTAATAATATTCATATATATATATATATATATATATATATATATATATATATATGTATATGTATATATGAATGAACATTCAACACTCCAGTCCAGTCCAAATGGTCTCATACTAATATATTTCATGTAGTTGCAGTTAGTTAAATATTTTTGAGTTATTTCGTAAAACACTTATAGGCAAATTTATGTCTACATACACCTGAGTATTGTTCCTGATTTTTTTATAATTTTGTCTATAAAGTAATACTAACAACCTATCAACATTCCAAACTGCGTCGAATAATATTTGTATTTTCATTAAAACATACACCAATCATACTCAGCCGTAAACATGCAGAGCGATTCAGTTATATATTATGCTAATAGCTTAGCGAAAACTGATATAGTTAATTTACGTAATTAAGCGCATTAAGTGTTAGAATCCAATTAATTTAATAAGTAGCCAATAATTAGGTATACACACATGGTTTGGTGTTTATGGGACAAAGATAGGTACGTTATCAACCCGTGCATAGTTAGCACCCATTTTCGCGCGTCAGATTCACGACCACAGTAATGTGGTTCTCCTGAAAACCCACTGAAGCGATTCAATGAGCTATTATGCTGCGGCCGTGAGCGCTGCATTATCTTCCCAGCTTCATTTGTGTCCAGTCTGGATTGGCATTTGATTTATTACGACGTCAATTATCACGGACGTAGTTAGATTCGATCTATCAAATATATCAATAGACTAGCGTTTACCCGCAGCTCTCGTGGGAATTCCCTAAAATGACATTGTGGTTTTCATTGACGTTAAATTAAAACACCGATGCGAAATTTCATGACTCTAAACCCAGCGGTTGTTATTTCGAGATTTTATCCTTATCCCGTGGGAATATCAGGATAAAAAGTATTCTATGTTTTAATCCAGGTTATAAACTATTTTTTTGCCAAATTTCATCCAAATCTGTCCAGCCGATTCAGCGTGAAGAAGTAACAAACATACTCACTCACTCACAAACTCACACTCACAAACTTTCACATTTGTAATATTAGTAGGATATATCGATCATTATAAATTATATACACACACTAAATCTGTTTTCACGTTTACATCCGTTTTTAATTCAGTATATAAGATATAGAAGTTCACGGGTCAACTACGAGTAGCTTAATTTAAGGAAATACTATACATAATTTTGGGGTGCGAATTATTTTTTACCTTGTTACATACGAGATTTATATACGTGAAACCATGATTATCACTTCGAAGTCGTAGATGGTAAAAAGGGGGCCTTATCTTGCGTATTAGATGTGCCAATGCTACTTATTCTAATTACTGTTGTAAATGAGAACGTCTGTGAAGATCATCGTCAATCACGTAATAACAGTTCGACGGATTTGAATGAATTTCAGCATATTTTGTAACATTCATGCACTACCTATAACAACATGTTTCACTCCACAAATATCTAATATCGTACCTACCATATTGACTGTCCGTTATATGTATATTTCTTCAGTCTTATTTTCTGTGCCTGAACACGCTAACGTTTAGTTACACGTTTAAACATTACCATCGGCCAGTCAACAAGCTGGTCTCCTTTATAAATAATAGATTAGTATAGAACACGCGGTAGTCAAAATCGGCTTACCTACCTCGAAAGGATTATACTTCAATCCATGAGTGAGCTCATCGCACAATGGCGTCGCTGAATTTCAGTTTGCCTCACAAAGATTCGCCGTCACTAAGGCAATGACTATTGCACACACTCTTTGCCGGACATTTAAACATCCTTTTTGAACCTAAATATTCAGACGTATTTTTATTCATGATTTAACGTAACCGTTCTTTAAGCTACCTAAGCGTATTGTTTAAATTACTGAAATGACGATCTTACTCAATTGCCGCAGTGGCAAAACGATGAGAGCCCCACATTAGCACCGCTGCCCATAGACAGTCGTCTAATTTGCAGGCTGCACAGACAACAGATTGATTTGATTTAGAATGAAATCATACATCTAAGCAGATAGAAATTTCCCCTTAATTAGCCTATGTGTTTACTTTGTATCTACATATTCCAAATACCTACAAAGTTGTTCATGTTTTTACCTAAGTGGTTCACTTGTCTGCGACGCAAGTCTATAGCTTTGCATGTAGGATGTTACGTAGGTACGCAATGTATGGATATGGCATCTCTCCAAGTTATTAGACTGATTACTAGCCCCGAGAATTTGTATTCTGGCTGCTTATGTAGTTCATGGGACGCTTTGAGAAGCTAAGGCGTGACTTTCACAAATTACCTTTTGATTCTAGAAGAACCAGAAATTTTTTTGGAATATCACTAATAAAAGTTTACTTTTTAATAAGTTCTTACTGTCTTACTTCCTTTACGTTCTACTTAGTGTGTCAGTAAAATGAAATTCAACGATAACGTTGTATTTATTTCGTCTTTTTAACGTTCCGTAGTCAACTAGGAACCCTTATAGTTTCCCCATGTCTGCCCGTCTGTCTGTCCGCGGGTAAGCTCTGAGACCTAGAAACTAGTTAGTAATAGAAAGCTGTAATTTGACATGAATGTACATATCAGTCACGCCTACAAAGTGGTATACAATAAAAAAAGTAAAAAATTTTTTTAGTGTACCTCCCATAGACGTAAAGTGGGGGTGATTTTTTTTTCTAGACTAACCCTGTATTGTGGGGTATCGTTGGATAGGTCTTTTATAACCATTGGGGGATTGCTAAGACAATTTTTCTATGTAGTGAACTGTTTGAGAAATATTCAACTTTAAAGTGCAAATTTCCATTGAAATCGAGCGCCCCCCCCCCCTCTAAAATCTAAACTGTGGGGTGGAAAAATTTGAAAAAAATCAGAATGGTAGTAAATATATCAAATTTACAAAGAAAATTATAGCGGCTAAGATTACTTTTGAATTATAAGTAGTTTACGAGTAAGAGTAAACAGCAGCCTAAGGTATAAAATATACCTAAACTTGGAAGATTCAGTACACAATACGAAATCCTTAAGTAAGTAAGAACTTCTGATGATTGATTTGAGCCCAAATGGACTCATTGTCGTAGAACTAACCACGCACTAGAGCTAGCAACATGCTATTCGAACAATAAGCTTCAAACGTCAAACATTGGCCTTAACGGAAAGTTCAAAAACGCTCTGCGTATAATCACCAGGGCTTGAAATTCCTGTTCTTGAAATACGGATGAATATTCATTGAAAAACAAAAATGACTGATCAAAAGAGAAAAACTTTAAGCTAGCGAAAAATACCTATTAGTGCATCTTTCCTAACAAACAACGGTAAGTAATGACAATGATTACGATATTTGGGAAATTAATTCGTATACTACATTTCCGATCTAAAACATTTGTGAAGCTTTGTAAAAAAAAATTTGGAACAATTTTTTTTTAATTAACTTGCAATGTTCGTGAGTATATTTACAGTAGGTACAGTCAAAGAAACTGAATCACGTACCAGGGTAGAACCTTTTCATAACCAATTTCGCTATGATTTCTTTGGCAGATGTGTGGTATGTCAACATAAAATTAGTAGCACACAGGTTCCACCCTGGTACGTTTACAGTTTCCTTGACTGTACGTTGTTTTCAAAATTTGCAACTTAATTTTACCCATTTCCAATATTCAGACTCACTTGAAATTGAGTACGTTTATGTACTATGTAATTACAATGCAGGCACAGTCAGCAAACAAGCTTGTATTATGAAATTAGTCAGACAAACTTTTTATGCATTAAAAACTGATTTACGCTATATCCCAACTACAAGTACGAACGCACACCCATTTCCCTTTATTTTACATTTACCTCCGCGTGTGTCGGTTTATCGCTGGACTGAGTTTGCTGCTAACGTGAGCTTCAATATTCCATTTAAAATCCCGCTAGCCTGAGTTCTGAAACTATCAACAATCCAAATCAGACTTCATGCTGAAATTTTAGCACAATACGAAATACGAAAATTTAACACAGAACCTAGTATGAAATTAGCATTTTATTTAATACAGTTACCACTTGAAGATTTTTTTCTAAGATATGCTATTTCTTGTCTTACAAGGAAGCATGATAAACTCTCATCTCACTTAGGTACCTAAATATTTACTTAGTGTGAATATATTATTAAAAAATGTAAAGTGCGGCAGTTTGTCTTTAGGTTTAGGCTATCGCAATTTGCATATTATATGTATTACCTACTGAGCCTATCATGGTAGGGCCGGTTTTAATGCGTGGCTTAAATAATATAATATATGGCAGCATACACTGATAAATACTCACAAAAACAGAATTGCTTGTTTTTACGTGCGATTTAGAAAGGAAAGGCATGATCGTCGGCTACTCATATGACACGCAACACACTATACATACTGACAGAACGACGAGTCCGTAACACTTTGCTTCGTATAAATTCATTCTCTATTCTTATGAGTAAACATCGATTCTGGAATAAGACTAGTTAACGTTGCGAAAGCGATGCGTTATTTAGAAAATCCATATAAAGGCATAGTACCCGATTTTTCTTTGTCAGCCATAGTAGAGGATACGAGTATGTAGGATTAACAACGACCTCAATCGGATGCTAGAAAAAGTGTTTTGTACCAAATTTAAGATGTTAAAAAATATCTCGCGCGCGTGTTGGAAAACTATGAAAACTACCTATATAAAAACTTGACAACATTCATGCAAATCAGATTTAATGCTGATACAAAATTTATTGATATTGATTAAACAAAAATGGGTGGATATACATAGAAATAACTAGTATCCACTCATACCTGGCAACCCAGTAGTTACGCCTGTAAAAAAAATGACAAATCAACGTTTTTATGAATAATATTCTAAGTAAGTTTGTAAGTTATTCGATAAACTCATGAATGCGATGTTCATGAAAGTCATTTTGGAATTTTTAATTAATTATACTTGTATTTTTAATATACTAAGTTTGACACAAAAAATACTATTCATCCTTAAAACAGATGGGTGAAAATCCGCTCTAATTTAGATCTCAGACTAACTACGTAAAATAATAAAAAACTTAATGTAGGTAGTGTACTAAATGCACGGCATCGACTAGCAATCGTTTTAATAAACCCAAGAATACAAAAACCGGCCAAGAGCGTGTCGCACACGCCCAAGATAGGGTTCCGTAGCCATTACGAAATAAAACATATGTGCGTTATAACACAATTAAAACACTTACTACAGTCTTAAAATCTATTACCAGAAAAAGAGCGTATCTTCACGGCACTAACGTCCTTTTGTTGAGAAGCGCAGTTTTTCGGCAATAACTCAAAAACGGTATATCCGATCATATTGAAACCAATTTTCGTTGAAAGTATTTTTATTAAGCGTTACCTTTCCATATTTTTGCATATTTTTTGGACAAACGGTTTACAAGATAGGGGGTGGGAGAGGGGGGACACAATTTTTGCTACTTTGGGAGCGATTCACTTAATCAAAAAATATTTTTGAGAAACTTTACTGTCTTTTCAAAATAGCTGTCGAACTATGTGCCACACGTTGATGCGAGTTATTTTTTTTTTCAATTTCTTTTACGTGTATGGAGTGCCCCCCCCCCATAAATATTTATTTTTGTAATTTAACTACGAAACTAAATAGCGGCTTTGACAAGTCATCTGTACTCCAAATTTCATTGATATACATTTTGTAGTTTTCGAGTAAAATGCCTGTGACATACGGACGGACGGACAGACAGACAGACAGAAAGACAGACGGACTTTACGAAACTATAAGGGTTCCGTTTTTGCCGTTTTGGCTCCAGAACCCTAAAAAAGGTTTAATTATTACTATTGTGCAGACAGATGCAGACAGACAGTTGTTGCCAAATAAAACATCACAAAGAAGTGACTATAGTAGAATTGCGTATACTATACAGTATGGTACACATTATATGGATTCCCAATTATTACAGGATGAAGTTTTCTGCTACCCAGAGCTCAGATAGAGGCGTGGTTCTTCTGAAAGCGTTGGAATCTATGCGAGTCGGTAGATATTTATATATTGTGTACCACAATATAGTAAGCAGTAGGCGCAGTATAAAGAAGGACGTACAGTCGAATAAACTGAATCATGACCCAGGGTGGAACCTTTTAATAATCAATTTCAATATGATTTCCTAGACAAAAGTATGAGATGTCAACATGGCATTAGTAGCACAAAGGTTCCATCCTGGGTCATGATTTAATTTGTTCGACTATACATGAAAAATTTGAATTGGATACAAATAATTTGACGACCGCATAGCCCATAGAGAACCTGAGTACGAAGCTTGAAGTCCCGGGTTCGATGCTCGGTCGGGACAGATATTTGCATGAAAAATACGAATGTTTGTTCTCGAGTCTTGAATGTTTAATATTATTATATTTAAGTACCTATATATATATATATATATATCTATTTTATATAAGAGTACAAGAGTTGTCAATTTTCTGACTAAATAAATTAAGACTGGTTCAAGTGTCCCGTGATATATTTTAGTTATTGTTACAATTGAATAGTATTGTATAATAATCTGATAACACAAGTACCTACTCAAGAATATAGAGCAAAAATAAAAATTAAATAAAATAGCTTAAAATGGTGCTATGGCCAAAACATTGAACAAAGGGTGTTCATTTTTGAAAAAAACGTAGAATCCCAAATATCTCTGAAACCGTGCAACTTTTACTAAACCTATTCTAGTTTATTATGACGTCCTAAGTGCCCTCTATTCGTAGTTCAAGGATTATCCACTCATTACCAAACACTTTTTAATAATTTATTCTGCCAGTTATAATATTACTACGACTTACGTTAATTTTCGTAGTACAGCGGGCGCTGAATATTTTTGTGTTGATTATGAGAAGAGGCCTGTGCCCAGCTGTGGAACGTTTTATTGGCTGGGATGATGATGATGATGGTTGTACGATTGCCCAATTAGTTGTCTCGACCGCTCGCTGGCAGTGAGGCTCGTGGGCGCTGACTGACGTGTCGCCGCCCAGTCTGGGCTCGGCGGCGCCCAAACGTCTCCTCCCGATATTTGGCTTAAGAGCTCGAGTCCAAACCAAATCGGCGTTGCTTTAACGATTTTCACGCAGAACTAACATAATATAGTACACTAACATGTTAAGATTTGTTGTAAGTATATTTTAGAAATCTTCCGTTTTTAGGGTTCCCAAAAGGTAAAAACGGAACCCTTATAGATTGCTTTGTTGTCCGTCTGTTCGTCTGTCAAGATCCTTTTTCTAAGAAATGTTAGGTAGATATTATCACGCTGAAATTAATAACCAATGCAAAAAAATGAAAAATCCAAGTTATTAGTCAACGAAATCTAAAGATTATAATCACTAGGTATAAGTTTTTCGTAAAAATTTAATTTTTAATAAAAGCTTTTTTTTCTGACTTTATTTTTTGTTGACTGTACGTGCATTGTCACCCAAACTACATTTGCATAACAAATTTCAAGTCGATGCCATTAACCGTTGAAGAAATCCGTCCTGCGGAGACGATCCAGGCCAGACTACCAGGATATCACTACCAGATTATTGTATTGTCACGCAATTTACATAAATATGCCAAATTTCAATACAATGCGACTACTGGAAGTTGGTCGAATTTAATTTGCAAGATTTGATGACAAACATCGGGACAGGTGAAACTAAATGAAAGCTTGTAAAAAGATGTTTTCATACAAATTACCGTAATCGAGAAACTGTTGTCTCAGAAACTTAATATTTGGTATTGAGGAAGCTCTTATAGCACAAATGATAGAAAAAGTCTGAAAATGTTTGTCTTTTTGTGTAAGTTAGTAACCGTCTAATCTAAAATAACCCCACCCAGCGCACATTTGCTTTCTGGATATTAATAGATACCTACCAATTTCTACGGAGCCCTCGGTGTACGAATCTTTCTCACATGGCCGGCTTTTTTTCTTCTGTAGAAAAAAAATTATAACAAAAAATTTACCGACTACAAACAACCACGAAAATAATTTTCTACCAGTCTGAAGTGGGTCTTTACCTCAGCACGAGCCAGCAGGAGTGGACCTATAGTCATCTACCTCACCTATGCACTATAATGTTGGGCTTCAATCACTCCTGCTGGCTCGTGCTGAGGCAAAGACCGACTTCAGACTGGAAGAAAAATATTTTCGTGTTTTTTTGTACTCGTAGTCGGTTAAATTTTTTGTAATAATTTTTTTTTCACGCTTTTTAGTGTAGAAGATCTAAGATACAATAGTTTAATGTCAACTGCTCGTCACCTTTTACAAAAAAAATCTTTTTCCGATGCAGAGACATTCATTATTGAGGAGTCCGTGCTTCATCACCCGTTCCATTTCACCATATGAAAAACGATGAGCTTAAATTGCTTAGCAAATGCGAAAAATAATTGAAACTCAACTTTGAGTAATAACTCCGATGGTCAACTGTGGTCTTCATCATCAGTTCCACTTAACCAAATGATGATTTTCAAGAGCAAATGCACGAGTTACTATAGGTCTCCCTTCAACATTTGAAGAGTTCCCTCGATTTCCTTAAGATACAATCATCAGATCCTGATTTGGTGCGCTTACAGGACCTAATTGAAGACATTTCTAGACGAACGCAAATAAAAAATTCAAATCGGTTCATAAATGACGGAGTTCTGAGGTAACAAACATGAAAAAAAATACAACCGAATTGAAAATACAAACTGAAATATAGATGCACAGAAAAACTAGAAAAATAAGACTATCACTGGGAATCGAACCCAGGTCCTCGGTATTCCGTACCGCGTGCTATACCGCTACACCACTGATGGCAACCGAATTGATAACCTCCTCCTTTTTTGAAGTCGGTTAAAAATAGTAGTAAGTTCATACTGCTCATTGTCTATTCCAATTGCATTTTAGACAAGAGCCATGTAGTACCTACTTAATAGTATATAGAAATGTTAAATCAATTATGAAAACAACTAAAACGTTTTAATAGTGATGGGAAAACGCTAAAAGGCGACTAGTTATGGTATGTAGGTACTCGCGGGGGAAGCCAAAATTAATTACACTAATGTTTTAATGGATGGTAACATAACGGCACTAGTCCTAAGTTTATTGTCACGCAAGTATACGCAGGTGAGTATATATGTCCGAAGGGTTAATTAAGTGCATCGCGATTAAGTGTAATGTTACATGTTTATAAATAAGTTGATCTAAAGCGATTGATTTTTTTATAATCTTTGATCGGAGTAAAGTCTAGAATATGATTCTCTGATGCATAAATTCTTGATTTTCTACGAGTAATGTTACCTACACGACCTTTCGTATGAATTTGTTTCATTGTGTAGAATAACAATTTAAATGCATATTATTTCAAAGGATGGTAGGTATAATTATGTCACTTTGCATGAAAACCGGTGTTGCTATAGTAGTTTATGCAACTGTTACGTAATAAGACTTAATTAGGTACAGGCATACATTATTTTATTTACGCACATACTATTATAAGTACAGTCACCAGCATTAATATCTGCCACAGCGGAGCGTGCAAAAATATCTGATACGTCCTTGCGACCCTAGAAATAGAGTCGTATCAGATATTTATGCACGCTTGTTGTGTCAGATATTGGTGCTGGTGACTGTACCTACCTACTCTAAGAGGGGTTCAGAAACCGATGACAATTGACCTGCATTGCTTTACTGACTTGTTCTACAAGTAACGTAGCTGTTAAACTACCATATATGTTAAACTAATTTAATAAAAAAATTAAAACAGATAAAGAAATTATTTTTTACAATCTTTAAACAACAACATAGCAAAAAAACAACAAATAAAATGACAACAGTAATGGCGGCAAGACAAATCTTTGTCACGTCACGAATGAAGACACAGACAAATCAGTAAAGTCCTTATTCTAATGTCGCTCGAGATCAAATTTTCGTGAGATTTATATTTAAAAATATACCAAAGTGACATTTTGAATCGAGAAAATGTTGTATCTATGCATATTAGAATAGAGGCCCACTTAAATTGTGTTGATTATGACAGCTGTTCCAAATTGAAACACGGTACAGTAATATTTGATACTGTAATGAACATTACGTTACTGTTGATACCTACTACCACAAACAAGACTACCTACGTCCTGTTGCAGAAACACAACCACCTATGAGCGGTCTAGAAGACCGCTAGTTTTAAAGGATTTGCAATAATTATAGAAATTTAGTTTAAATTTAATAAAAAAGTAATAAATAAAATTTTAACAGTCTAAGCTATTTATTTGCAATAAACATTACAAAATAAATCAATAGATTTTTTTCATAAACTTAACACATTAGTACTTCTCTTATCCCTACTGTAAAATTACTTACCCGATATGAGATCTCAAAATATAGACGTAATATAAAAGATTATTATTAACGTTTCATCAAATTGAATGATCAACTAAGTTATTTAATTGATTTAATTTTACAGGGACATTTTATTTTTATGAAATTGGAAAACAACCATTTTTGTCGGCAATCGATAGTAATTTTTTGAACATTCGAGACAAATTAGTCTCTTGCATTCAATGATGACACTTATTTCAACCACCTTTTGTGACAGTGTTACTAGGAGGCACGTTTTAGTAAAAATTTTTTTTTTTTTAATTATATTAAAAATGTTAACAAATAAAACACACACAACCACCTGCGTTCGGTCTGGGAGACCACGTACAAATATTACGCAATCACCTACCTACGGTCTCTGAGACCGTTGTCGCCAGTATTATGCTCACTTAATTCAAAGGAATACACATCCAAACTTGTCGGCCACATGGCGGCCATTGATTGGCCCCCAGGAAAAGGTACAAGGTCACTAGAAGTTTGTGCGCCGCGATTGCATCGAATTATTATCATTTTTAAATCTGCTAAGGTCTGAGAGACCGCACGTAGGTGGTTAAGGGTTAAGGTTTTATAACAGTTATAAGAAGTAAAATACAGAAAAGTACATACAAAATAAAAATATAACGTATGACATTATATTGTTCAAAATGTGACATTTCCCGCAACGAATTTAAATTGGTCATTAGTATATTATTTACAGTGTTGCTAGTCAGCACCTTGCTTTGACTCTGTCACAGAGTATAATTCTTTCTTTGAAAATCGACAGTTTTAATTCAGAAATCGATTATTTGATATTCTGACACATCTACTGTAGACATAAATATAGGGAAATCTCAATAAGATCTTCCAGGGAGAGGTTTACTTAATTTGGACGTTTAGATGCATTGTAAGGTAGTGGATATTTTAGACTGATCTATTTTGAAGTAATTAATAATTACACTATTATTTATGTTGTACCTAGTATGTGTATGCAGATCTTGATTTTTCATGATTCTTGATTTTTCAGTAATGTATAATTGTTCAGGATACTTATTTTTTGTCATTGCTTATTTTTCTGGTGTTACATAGTTAATGTATAATTTTTCTTTTGACGTGGCTTGGCTACACATTATGTATCTAAGTCAATTTATATTTTTGTGCCCCGCTCTGTTTATTTTAATAGTACATCAATTACATCATCCTATTAATTTTTAATTAGGTTGTAGATTTAAAGAAAACCAAATATGATTCTGAAACGAACAACTATTATCTGCGAACAAAAAATGTAGTGAATGTGATAACGGAGAGGTGCGTACGCGCAGCGCGGACCGGCAGCATGCAGATGATCCTGGTCGCCGGCGGCGGGTGAGTGACTTCTTTTGTTAAGCTTTGCCATACTGTGATTTTTTTTAAAAACAAGAACAGTCTTTTAATGTTTATCATTGAGTTTAAAATTACGAATATCAGCATTAGCCAACTCATACTCATAATAATAGTCATGCATAATGATGATAACATCTTGTATAACATCTTGTACATGATAGTTTCGTTAGTTTCTGTAAAGAGGCTTGCTTCTTAAATAGCGAGCAGTGTATAATCAGGGGCAGCACACCGCAAAGGTAGTAATGAGATAACGCGTCTCTGGAGCGATTTAACCTTGTAGTCGCGCCAGCACTTTGAAAACTAAATATACCTCCTGCTTCGTTACCGACGTATCCTGGTTTTAAAGAAGGCATAACATAGTACATTACTGCAGAGGTCGCGAAAAAGGGGATTGCCGGCCGAGTAGTTATGCGTGTGCTAACGAGGCCATCTAGAGGTACGAGGCCGACAATCCCTGTTCACGGACGAGGCTTGTACAGTGCTTTTCTCAAATAAATCCAAGGAAATAATACCATGTCACCATGTCACTTGATGATGAACTCATAACAAAAACAATAACACTTATTTGAATTAAAAACTATTCGTTTTAGTTTAGGTATAAACACACACACAAACACCACGCCTGTATTCCCAAATGGGGTAGGCAGAGCATCGTCACCGCTTCGGAGCCACTTTCAGCCATTTTAGGTTTTAAGTTTGACAAAAACGGTACAATAGTGACAGGTTGCTAGCCTGTCACCTACGGTATACCTTAACCTATATCCTCAGTCGCCTCTTACAACATCCACGGAAAAAAAGGAGAGGTGTAATTCTAACCCGACACCACACGATATAAACCGTATAAGAATTTGTAAATACTCTTTTTCATCATTTTTTATTGTAACCTGTTCAGATGAATGATTTTGCCACCAAATCTTGAGATGATTTTATGTATTAAAAAAAAATAAGTACCTTATTAATTTATTATTTTGATAATTTATTAACAATAAATAGCAATCTTTCTTTATTATATTGAATACCTGATTTAATCTAATTAAATAATCTAGTCAAATAAGAGATTAAAAACTAAATACACTTTTACAAACTATGTTTTTTTTCATTGGCAGTATGCCATAGATAGATAGTCAATAAAAAAAGCGTAGTGAAACAAAACAAAACAAAAGACAATCTCTTTGCTGGCCATGGCCAGGCAATGTTGTTTGGAATCCCATTACCCTCCTCTAATTTGACATTACAACGAATGTTTAATAAGTGCTATACAACGACGTACTTCGCGTTCTATCATCACGAATATAAGGGCGACATTTCCTTGGATGTTTAAGAAAAAAATATTTGCACGTCAGTGTTTAATGCGGACCTGTAGTGCCAACTTTTTTGTAGAAGCTCACTGTAGCCTCACTTAGGTATATGGTTGCAAGAAATACATTGCCGTGGGATTTAGCCATGTATAGGTAACAAAACTCGCACAGTACTTGGCACACCGTCACGGCGTAAATTAAGCTTTAGAAAGGGTTGATTCTCTTTGTCCGCAACAAAAGTCTAGCGCGCTAGGCAAGCTTATTGGACAGAATTATTATTTTGCTACCACGTGCACGTTAGTGAGTATTCTCCCTGATCAGAACATTGTCGTTTGAAGTTTCGGAAACCTGTGTACTGTGTACTTCACGTGTATTTTAAATACATATAGCTAATGTCATTTTCATTTAGGCCTACGCGTCTGTATTAGATGAATTTTGGCGTGTTGCCTGTGCACGTCTTTTGTGGCTGACTAGACCGATGCTAGGGCGACATGTTCTTCCACAGGCCTGACAATTGAAGTTTGCGCAGGTTGGTGGAGAACAGACTTGGTGCGTCGTTTCTGTCCCTTGTCAGCAAGCGTCTCGTACCAGGCTTCATCGCAATACTTGCGACCTTCCAATCCACGTTTTGCTACGTTTTTCCGCTAGCTTTACTCAGTCAAGGTGATCAATTTTTATTTTTATTTAAAATTATTTATTTTATGTTAATGTGTCCATTTATTTTTGGAAAATTAGCATTTTTACCATACTTGCATTGATAATTCATATCGAAACTACTATTATTTAATCGATTATCTAAAACTTGACTCACGATATCGATGGCATCTTGTATAGCTACTCGTACAATGCAGAAAAAGGAATGGTACCTACGTTTAAGGGCAACCCCATGTGTAAGATGTGTGCTTTCCCCAACAGATGCAAGAACTAGAAGAGTCCTTTTTTAATTTGGATTTATGGCATTGCCTACATAATAAGTGACATGGTGTTAGTGATAATTGCTTTATTTGCATAAAGAAGGATGAATAGTTTTTACACCCCGAATGCTTGTATAAAGTATTGGTTGCACGACGTCTGTTGTACACATGCCACTGCCAACCTGACACTATTTTAAACTCTGTGAGTTATTCGTGGGGTCTTCATGGGATTTATAAAATGTATATTATTTATGTCTTCATAGTATTCTAGTATAACGAAACCAACTTGTCAAGGTTGTATCGAGCCGTTCAGCTCGCAGGTTTTATCTTCGGTACATAAAATGACGGTTGCGCGATCGACTAAATAAATTGGTAACTACCTATCTATCCGTATTGTAGTAATTCTTATTGTTCCATCATGCAGGTCGCGATATCTATCTTAACGGCTGTAACTTTTATTTCTTTTTGTGACCACGTCGAGCGATGGCACAACCCGGCGCTATTTATTGTAGTTATTGGCAGGCTTCTCGCTCGTTGCTTACCAATAATCTGAACTCTACTGTTTCTTTCAGTTTGTATATACAAATGTCATAGTCATAATTATACCAAAAAATACCCGTCGGCAATAATTAACATTCATGTAAACGTGCACAACTATTGCTACGGTAGTAGTAAATATCTTTATGGAGCAGGCCCATTAGAAGCCTTGCCAAGTCGTCTTATTGCTGCCAATTCCATGTTGATATCAACCGGTGCAGCCTGCAGGCACTTAGGCACTTGACGCGTTTTTGGCAAATACTTAACTAGTTTGGTAACAGTAAGTAAAAGTACTAATAGGTTCGACAATGTCTAAACAACTACTTGGTTTCTACCGCGACTAAATAGATACCTACCAAATTGGATTTCCTGCCATGTCTCTTATAGATTGCGTTTCGGACATTGCTTCGCTATCGGCCGCGGTAAGAACAATGCCATATCAAGAACATAACTTTGAACATTAAACTACCATGAGACTCACTCATATTAAATTATATTATAACGGATAACTCACGTCTCACGTACGTACGTCGTCGTCACGTAGACGTGAGTTATCCGTTCTAATATTATTTAATAAGAACATAACTTGCAAAAAAAAACCGTAAAAAATTTGTGAGATCCATGTAATACCAAGTCGGTTAATTTATTCAGTTTCTACTTAAGGGTCCTTCTGTCTTGAGTTATTACGTAATTAGCTAACCTAACCACATCTTATAGTGACCATATCAAATCTATATTAAAAAAAATATCAATATTAAGTAAAGTTTCTTATCCCGTAGGAATCACCAAAAATCCTTACCTAAAGCCTATATAGCATATAAATAAACCGAATAATAAAACATGGGCTGTCCGAAAAACAAAATAAAACTTCCTTTTTTGTCCGAGGCAAATCTGGTAGGTACCTACCGTGCGATAATTTTCGCTTGGCTATCGACTCAACGCAACGGTGCAACGGTGTATGTTACCTACTTTACCTACCTACTACATATCCAAAGTGGCCCCTGGAAAAGATATCCAGGTGGAAAAATTACGAGAAACAATGTAAATACGAGTATATGTATGTAAGTTATCACGTTCACAGTATAAATTTTGTTTAATTTATTCAAAAGCTGATGTTTTATGGAAGTAAAATTTAACCATCAATGCGGTATTTGACAACTCCTGATTTTGCCATATCTTAATATTATTATGACAATATAGATATACAGATAGTGTTTAGCGAAGATAAAATTTAAATCAGTTGAAAATTGGAATTATAGTGATTTTTTGAAAAATCTATATACCTGTCTCTTTCTCAACCGCTTTTCTCTATGCAGCAAGTATGGCGGTACTGCAGGGCTACTACGAAACTCGTAATTCGAAGTTCGTGTCGTGCGGTCCCTCTCGCTCTCGTATTAAATAGTGTAAGTGTCAGAGGGACAGCACGACACGAACTTCGAGTTTCGAGTTTCGTAGTAGCCCAGCTGGCGTGTGACGTCACATGCCAGTAAGTCTTTCTCTGTCCAATCTTGAATTTCAAACCTTTATAACTTTGTTATTTGTAAAGGTAGCTTAAAAATTGTTTTTCTATTCGATAACAGGCATTGTGTAGTTTTAATTTATAAAACATATACAAAATAGTCAAATACCGTATTTTACCATCTTTGTGCACAGTTTACAATTAATAAATTACTTACTTACCAGACTAGCCTTTACTCACGGCCTTGTTCGCATGACTCTTTAAGTAGGTTGTTCAATTGAAATTATGAGTTTTAAATTTATTCTCCTTCTGCCTTTATGTTTCCTTGTATGGTATGTGTTTAAAAATTAATTTCTGGTCTTCATTTACGTTCTATGACCATCACCAGTGCAAAATTTTTTTTGCAGGATTAGCCGTTAAGATTTCGAGATTTCACATGCGTAGGTACCATCAGCCAAAGAAGTGGTCTATCAATTTTTAAACAAGTTCCTATCAAATGAATATGTCGTTAAAGTCGAACTTTCAAGTTGACAGACACGTCTAATGGCATTATTGTTTTATGACATGCAAACGATTATCAACTTTAGGGTGGTAGACCACATATTTGGCTGATGGTACATACAGTCGAGTTCGTAAACTTCTGAGCAAGTATTTGATCATATCTGAACAGGCCTCTACGTCGTTCACAATAGAGTCGTTCACATATTTTTGATCAAATGTTTGCTCACAAGTTTAAGAACTCGACTGTACATCCTGTTCAAGTGGGATTATTGGAACGAATTTCAACCGAATTCATTTAGTCCACACACACACACACACACACACATACATACACAATAATTTTGACATTTATAATATTTAGGACATCTACCGTGACATTTTCACGTCGTTTGTCGTCCGTAATTTCATAACGATATATGCATTCTACTGTGACGCGACAGCTCGCAGGCTTCCAGCGGTTTCACCACAGAAGCTTGACCCATAATTGCGTTTTGCGGTGGACAGTTAATTAAAATGTTTAATAGAGATCTCTACGTCGCATTTAGTAACCGATTAATTATTAGGTACGTTGTTAGAGAGTTTTAATGTGTAAATACTAATAAAAGTACCGCTGAAGAAACAGAATGCTTTATGTATGAATGTTCTCGCTTCAAATATAAATTTGACAGGACATTGCTGTCTACGCAAAAGTATGTAGAAAGCTGGACGTCTGAAATAACATAATATATGAACTACTTTTACCGTGATTTTCACACGAGGGGGTAAAATGTTGAAATTTCAACTACTGAGTTTAAAATCATGAAACTTGGCGCGTGGTGGGTTAGTAAAATGGATGATGTGCTTCTTGGGAATTCCCAAGGGAATTTAATAAAATCCGGGTATTGCAATTAAACTCCCGGATCCAATGGTTTACGTGTGCAAAGCCGCGGGTAAAGTCTTTACTAAATAAATAACAAGATTTAATGGTATCTTAATTTAGCACATTATATAGATAAACTCTGTTCTGATCCAGCAAAAACAGAGTTATCCCTTAATCAACCCGGTATCGTCTGGGCTGGACCACTCGCAACGCAATTCCATTGTGGCTGTCCATACTATAGCTATTTGACAATGTTACTTAAAATAAATAAGGTTACTTGCTTAATGTAGGTATCGACGAAGGCGAGTGAGCTCTATTTGCAACGCAGGTAGATACGACAAAATTTTGTATTTATTGTATATTATTCTTGAATTTTGGTACAAGACAGTATTATAATTTTAGTATGTGAGAGAATTAGCAGAGTTTTACTGAGCGTCGAAAGGAAAGGCTTTTAGCCTTTAGTATATAGAGGACTTTGTGACAATCTGCAACCAGACTCATTGTTACAGTAGGTACCTTAACACCATTTAATACGATTAAAAACAGTATCATCTTTCCTCAAAATTATATTTTTCCGAATAAAATGTTACTGGGATATCCGTCTTAATTAAGGTACCTACAATAAATTGAGGCTAGATATTTATTTCAGAAAGTCAAATAAATAGTCGCACACTTGTTCATTCCAGTTCATTTCCAGTCCCACTGCAATCGTATGATTGCATATGACTTTTTGCATATGACTTTTATATGACTTTTTTTAGAACCTTGCGAAAGCTATCGAGTGATCTTTTGTGACGTCTGATGCCATACGGCGGCAATAAGGCACAACAACGCCCCTAAATCTCACACTGGTTCTCCTGAACAGTCTATGAGCAAAAGCGTCTTCAAGCGTGAAAGCTGGACAACGTTATGGTATCGCTCTAACTCTTATTCAGAGGGCCCCAGAGCAACTTCACTCGGAGCATTTCTGCTTTCTAGGCAATATTCTCTCAGAAATTAGTTCGAACATTTCTATGTACATGGCGACTTTGTGGTAATTTTACGTTCTGAAATTGGAAGACTTAGACATTAACTCAATAACATACATGTTTTCGGAAGAAATATTTATTACGCTTCTAGTGTTGCCAAATTCACATAGAAAAGCATTTAGTATTAATCAAGAAAATTTAAAGTAACTTAATTTTAGGAATATAATCTAATAAAATTATAGACAAAAAATATATACTCGTATAATTTAAATCTTAATATAAACTAAACTGTAGCCAAATTGAGCTTTTAAGCAAAATTTGGGTTTTTTTATACTTAATCGGTTCGTTATAGTAAATCGGTTGGTACCTAACTAACACCGCTGTTGACAGCTGTCCTGTCGTTTTCCTTACGAAGATAAGACAGTTATTTCGTCTCTCACTGCGTGAATGGATTACAAGTTTAAACGGATTTCAGTCGTAATTCTCACCTTTGGCTTTTATTTTGGACACGATAACCTGTGAAACACACAAACTTTGACTTTGCAAATTGAACCGATCAACAACAAGAACAAGAACAACTGCGCCTCACGAAACTTGGTTTTGAACATTGTACTGAAAATGTATTATTAAATTGTACTATTTAAACGGCTTTGTTTCACGGGCTTATGTCTGCAGAACGGAAGTGTTGTGTTTAAGCTGTAATAAACAACATAAGCATCATTTCTAGTTCTTTCGCTTAAAGATGCTGCTAATTAATTTTCCTTTGTTCTTAATGTTTTATCTAATATACTGTACTCCATTTTTATTATTACTTCTTCCGAGACCACCGTATGTTTTATTGTTAGCTGAATTGTAGTCCTTTATATTGTAGTCCAATAAAAGGAAGAAAAAGTATCTATAGCTTGGTTTAATTGTCCTAAAAATTCGTGATTTGGGTTTACATGCTTATTCGCTCTGTCATTACATTAAGTATCCAACTAAGCATTTTTATAACATTGTTCATTACATCTAATGGCAGACTCAATAATCATGTAAATCCATAATTAAACAACACATACAAAAATACTAAAAATCACGATAGAGCACAGTTATCTATAGATATGCATTTATACTTTGGGCTCATAGTTCGAACATAACTATATAGATGGCGCAATTCAAGTACCGTGAGCGACAACTCTATTTCAGTTAATATAATAATGTACTCTGTGGAGGGCCCTAAAATTATTTCAAGCTGAGTAAAGATATAGAAAGGATCCGCTAAAGGGTTGAAGGTTTCGGAGGTCAGCAGTACCTAACGGTGACAGTGGCAGCGCGGCCCGGCTGCCGGGCCGGCCGACTGCCAGCCTCGTTTGGCAGCAGAAGCACTTTTCATTTCCCAGCCACTTAGTTTATTACTCTCCGCGACTACGACTTTTATTACAGATTATATCGTTCATATGGAAATGCAGGATATAATCATGTGATATAAAATGTTTCTGTATCGAACATATTATGTTTTTGTGATAGACTTTGTATTAAAACGAAATTTTATTCATATTTTACACCTACATTTGAGTGCCATGTAAACGAGTCGGATTCATTAACATTTGCGCTGCACTTGAGTAGGTATGTACCTATATTTGGTTAGACCCACATTACGTAAAACTTGTGCTATGAAATGTATGGTTATTGGACAACGGATGTAATATACCTGTATTATCCACATAAGTTATTCATGTATATTGGTGTATAGTTGGAGACTCAGTGAACTTCAATAGCAGGTAGGCGCTTTGGTATCTATGTAGCTACCTCTGCGGTTGCTTTACAGTCAATTAACTACAATCGTGCAAAATAGACAAATATGTTAATATGAACTAAGTACAAAGGTGATCTGCTGGTTTTGAAGTTCCAGTGTACTAAAACTATAAGGTCAAATATCTAAATCTGGAAATTATGATGTTTTGATGTTTATGAAACTATCAAAGTGCACACCTAGGTGTATGAGGTTTACCGAGTCACTTTAAATCAGCTTCTATCGGAAAAATCGATAAACTCACGAAATAAAAAAATTGTTTTACAAAAATCAAACAATTACAAAGAATAAGAAAATATATAACAAAAAATTTAACCAACTACAAAAAACCATGAAAATAATTTTCTACCAGTCTGAAGTCGGTCGGTGCCTCAGCACGAGCCAGCAGGAGTGGACCTATAGTCATCTACCTCACCTACGCACTTTATATTGGGCTTCAATCACTCCTGCTGGCTCGTGCTGAGGCAAAGACCGACTTCAGACTGGTAGAAAATTATTTGCATGGTTTTTTGAAATCGGTTCAATTTTTTGTAATAAAATTATTTTTCACGCTTTTTAGTATAAATAATCTAAGATACAATAGTTCAATATCAACTGCTCGTCACCTTTTACGAAAGATTGCTTTTACCGATGCAGAGACGTGTGTTCATTATTGAGGAGACCACCCGTTTTACCATTATGCATTACGAAGAGCATAAATTGCTTAGCAATTGTGTCAAAGTAATTAAAATTCAACCCGTGAAATACTTGTTATTGAGTAGTAACTCTTATGGTCAACTGTGGTCTTCATCGTCAGTTTCACTTCACCAAATGATGTTTTTTAAGAGCAAATGCACGAGTTACTACTTTGGATAAATATATATCCAATTTACTATAGGTGTCCCTAAAACATTTGAAGAGTTCCCTCGATTTCCTTAAGATCCAATCATCAGATCCTAATTTTGTGCTTATGGGACCTAATTGAAGACATTCCTAGACGAACGCAAAAGATATTTTTCCAATCGGTTCATAAATGACGGAGTTCTGAGGTGACAAACAAAAAAAAATACAACCGAATTGATAACCTCCTTATTTGAAGTCGGTTAAAATAAATAAAGAGTGAGAGTAAATTGACAGTTCGCTGGTACCTGTCTTCATTCTTTAGATTTTACTCCAATTTAGCATTATGACGAAAATCTAGAACCAAAATATGCGGTAGGTACCCAAAATGATTATGATTAGTATGATTACCTTGAGGTACTTACATACGATTTAGTTTCAATCTAGGCGCAGTCTGTCTGTCTGTCTGTAGGTTCAGGATATAGACATTTTTATTTAAAGTTACAAAATTTACTGGAAATAAGTTTGTAAATCACTTAATTAAAACCTAACAAAATGGAAAAGGGGGATGTTGGTTAGACGAAAATGACACAAGTTAGCAAAATTATACACTGATTTGATATAACAGCTGATTTATATTGATGTGATATATATTGTTCTGCAATTATTTTGGACTAATTTGGATTGCGGATTTATTTATTTTAATTTCTATTAATTTCTCGATATTAAATTTGAATTTCCCGGAGATAACATCCAATTTAAGTAGGTATATATATATATCATTCATTTATTATTTCAGTTTTTTCCACAGTGGTGACTATAATTATAATTATTCGCTTTTTACCAAATCGTTACAGATAGGTACAGTCATCAGCAGAAATAGATGAGCAGTTGTTTTCCTCTTAATGATCTTAGACGCTCTCTTAATAGGTACGTAGTCGTGTGTCGATCATTTCCAAAAAATATTATAAATGAAACGGATACAAAATTCAGATCTATTGTCAAGAAGACATTAATATCAAAGGCGTATTATAAAGTTAATGATTATAATTATCATGGACAGGGATATTTGGAAAAAATTCCGATCCGCATTAGCGATCCCTTCAAATAGCGAACCTACTGTGTTAAAAATAAAGTTGTGTTAAATACTTGTGATGTTTAAATATCATTTAATAATATTGTAAATCTGTTTTAAAAAATATATATATATATATACCTCGTTGAGTTTCTTGCCGGATTCTTCTCAGCAGAGGTTTTTCCGAACCGGTGGTAGATTTTTTTTGACATTCATAAGTGCTTGTTATAGCCTAAATTGAATAAAGATATTTTGACTTTGACTTTGACTTTTGACTTTTTGCTGTCAGTAAATATAGGTAGGTATATGTAGGCAGAAAATAATTTGGTTTACTTTTAACTTAAATCAAGTTATTATATAGGTATCTATCTATCTATTGATTGATAAAGATGCGTGTTATTTGTCGATAATATTATTGCATCTGCCATTTTGTGGAACCTTGGTTCTACTTTCACCGTCATACCTGCCCTATCTAAGTCTTTTATCGTTGTTACGCCAAAGCAAGTCCATTCGTTCATCTTTATACGTTTACGTCACAGGCATCTTTGTTCACCGCCCTCCGTCCGCCCCGCCCCACCTACAGTGAGAGTAAATTCTCAGTTCGTTGGTTGCGGTACCTATCTTCATTATTTTCATTCCAACATAGAATTCTAACGAAAATTTGGAACCAAAATACTCGGTAGCTCAGTATTTGAGGAAGTTATGTTTCATAATAGGTACGTCTTCTAATTTATTTCTAACTCTGGGGGATAATTTATACATTTGTCAAAAAATCATGTTTAATTTTACCTTTTTAGTTAATAATAAGTTATCGTTATCATGAACTACATTTTGTACTGTCTAAACTTTGACAATATACTTTTCCCCCCCTTCTACCAGCTAAACGGAATGACGCACACCCTTCGCGAATATCACGATGAAGGGGCGAACCTTGCGTTACGTATTAGACTATACATACAAAGTTTCGTTTTAGCGCCATCTGTGCAAAACTTGAAAAAGCTGCTTGCCAAGCGATGTGCCAAACAATGTGTGTATTTCGTTACAGATGGCGGGTAACTGTAATATGAAGCTGTATTGAAAACAACGCCATCTTTAATATCAGCCGTACTTTATAGCTTTTCTTGTTTCTCAGTTCTTTGTATTGGAAACCTCCGACAGCGCCATCTAGGCAAAGTAGGCTCAACTACAATGAATTGTAGCATCATTAACAGAGTCAACGCTGTTATTACGTTTTTGCAATGCTAGTTTTCCTACTGCTACTCAACAGTAGATGTCGCTAAAAAGGCAAGCCACAAATATTGACAAGTACTATAAAGTCTTAACAAGCACACTAGTTCAATAAAAAGTATTGCAGCAATGAAAAGGATTCATTTTTATAAGAGCAGTGCCTTGCTGATCATTACCAGACTGGCTAAGCGGATCATAATAATATGTGATGGCATTGTAATGTAATTACTTAATTAAAAATATTATGACTTGTAAATTGATGTAAAAAATGGACGTTACGATTATAAACAATTTTGATTGTAGTCTAGGTAAAATTAGCCGTACCCACCTAAAGTTCATTGTTTCATATTTTTATCGGTGCTTTTGTCCCGTTGTTACGTAAACCTTTGTTCAATGAACCGTGAGCTAATCGTTGTCGTGCCTTTTCAGGATTTTGGGGGCAGTTTATCATTTAAATGTTACGGAGCGACTTTAGACAGTTGTGCACAAGTAGGCCATAGCGTTTTGATCAATAATGAAAATCAATGCCGTTGAATAGGTAAGAATTAACCTACACAGAACCTATTTCGAACTAAGTGTAGGACAACTTTGAAGATCAATTATTTGACTTTGACTACTAGTAAAATAGGTTTGTAAGCATACACAGATGCTTTGTTTGAATTAAATCCTTCATCTTTCCGTTTGTACCTATAGTTTCTCTATAGGTACTTATACTCTTTGACCTATAGGTAGAGTCATTTACGATGATGCGTGCCGTGGTTGTTAATACAATGTCATTCATTAATGTCTAATTTTGATAATAACTTTTAATTTTCATCGTGGATGGCACTAGGTATACCTAATACCTACCTAACTAAAATTAGGTTTATGCAACAAAACGTTAATAAATAAGGTTTCTTCCACGATACGCACATAAACTCAAGGGCAAGTACACTTTTAAGAGTTCCTAGTTTACCTCGTTTTAAGCAAGTATACTAATTTCATTGGAGCTCTGATCGACCTTCCATCAGGACCTTTAAATTATGCCACCAGTACTTACTAGATTACGACAAACTGCGTCTAATACACCTAGTACTTACTTATATATTATTTCATAGGTTGTATTTTTAAACTGATAAGTAGGTCTACGAGGTCGATTTCTGAAATTACCCGCGTAAAAATCTATTTCGAGAATGAGTCTTCGTTGTAAGAAAGTCTGGCTCTCTCTCATTATTTTTCAGACTTATTCGATTACTTATCTACTAAATCTGAAATTTTTTAGTCAAGCAATAATTTATATTAATACCTATGACTAATTTTCTCAATTTTCGAATATCTACTTTGATTCGAGTGACAACCTACATGTGTAGATGTTGTACTTACTTGAAAATTGCGTCATATTCCCAAAATTTACATTTAGGTATCTATTAATTAGGAAATCACATTTTTGAAGTTAACCATATTAAAATGACGAAAAATTATTTATGTCTGTAATAAAATTGTTCTGCCTTACTTTATTTTTAAATTTTGACCAAGTTGCATTACAATATTTATTTTTTTAAATAATTTGTCTAATAGTTCATTAAATAAAGGTTTGAAATTAGTTATTAAGTAAATATTTTTTTATGATATGAAAATTTTACTTAGTGCTTTATGTCATAAAGATCAATGGTCCATGGTCTTTTTTTTAGTCATTTATACATCTTCAGCAGTAGAACTAGACACCCGAAAACCACTCCGAAATATCCATTAGTTTAGGAGAACATAAATATTTTATTTTTTGAGTTATTACTAATTTACTACGGAACCACTTGGTTTTTTATATTAATATTTTGTGTATTATGACGACCAGATGGCCTAGTGGTTAGAGAACCTGACTACGAAGCCTGAGGTCCCGGGTTCGATTCCCGTGTCGGGGCAGATATTTGTATGAAAAATACGAATGTTTGTTCTCGGGTCTTGGGTGTTTAATATGTATTTAAGTATGTATCTATCTATATAGTTATATTTATCCGTTGCTTAGTACCCATAACACAAGCTTTGCTAAGCTTACTTTGGGACTAGGTCAATTGGTGTGAATTGTCCCGTGATATTTATTTATTTATTTATTTATGTATACTAGTTGTTAGTAATTGTGAGTAAACTATACAAAAAAAATCAAGTCAAAGTAGCTCAAGGGCAGATGTTGTTCCTTATCCAGCTACGGCCTTTGTGTTACTTTTAAACATACTTACGACGTTGTGGTAAAATAAAATAAATACATTTAGGTACGAGTTAAATTTTTTGCCTTCTGCTTTATAAAAAAAATTGCCTTTTATCGAATTATATCCAAAAAAAACTGTAGAATGACCAGGCTATGAAGGAAATAAAGGTAAATTTTAAATCTGCTCTCCTAAGCCAAAAAGGCGTTATCTCAAAATAACTTGAGTTATTTATACCATGTGATGCATCTTAAGCTACACAATAGTATTATTAACACGTGGTTTTTTTTGAGATACGCCTGTTGGCTTAGAAGGGCAACAACCTACCCAACAAAAGTTGGAAAACCCCCGACTTTGTCACTTCAAAGTTCAATATTTCAATTACGGCTAAACCGATTTTGATAATACATGTCCATCGCTAGAAAACCTGATTTCAAATAAAAAAAACCGCATTCAAATCGGTCCACCCGTTTAAGAGCTACGGTGCCACAGACAGACCGACAGACAGACACACAGATACACAGACATACAGACACACAAACACACATAGCGGTAAAACTCATAACACCCCTCTTTTTGCGTCGGGGGTTAAAAATGGCAGTCATGAGCAGGCCATTGTAATGCCTATTGTAGGTAGCAGGATAGGTATAAAGTGGATGCAATGAATAGAATATATTCACTCGGGAGGAGCAGTGTGGTCAAGCGGACGTGTCCAATTCACGTCACAGATCTTGAATATGGAGAGAAAAGGTGAGCTCCGAGCATTTTGACTTCTCAGTTACATTTAGATTCACTTCATCAATAAAGGACCGATTTTATAATCCCCAATATGCTCTTATTCCATAAATTAAGCATTCCTTTACTATGAATAAAGTAAGAGGTTAACCTGGGGTACTTGTACTATTACTTATTCTTTGCCTGGGGATAGAAAAATTCAAGCTCTGAGGTACAATACAATTTTATAAAATATAATAACTGATGTCTAAAATTTGTTCAATACTCTCTCAAAATTTAACCACAATCTACATTATCAGTTAGGTACGTTTACCTGATAAAAGACAACTGAAATCCTTCCTCGGAATATAATTCTACTATTTTAACACTCATCGAAAAAGTTAATTCATTTAAAGTTTCTATAAAAAATAATACTTAAGTATATAGAATATGGCGCAGTCTCTGGTGCGCGACGTAACGTAGTTAGCTAATGCGGCAAAAAACGGACTTAACCGCGGTCTTCTTTCTTACTAGGAAACAACTTATTTAGTACGCGAATTGTAGAAATATATATCCATCTACCTAATAATAGCTAAGTATGTAGGCGGTCAATAAATTACTATTTAAATACCTACTTATACTTACTCTGCATACAAATTTTATGATTTAAACAGGGGTTTTGTTCCGCGTACCTTGATTTTAGAGAAGCTCGATATTTAGGCACAGTTGCATGCGCCGCGGTCTCGTGGTCATGACGCGTGCAACTGTGCTCAAATTAAGAGCTTTTCTAAAATCAAGGTACGCGGAACAAAACCCGAAATTAAGTCATAAAATTAGTAATGACCGCGATAGTCTAAAACATTGAAATGTACCTACATATATAATTCCTGCTAATTGTTGTTTACTTTTCATACACTTCCGTAGTCAAAGATATTAATTACTTTAACTATCTTATATCAATAAATGCGTAGAAGTATAAGAAAATTACACGAAAAATGTGATTGGTAAATGCTTTTTAGTATATTTACGTAAGTACCTACAAGTATTAATATCAAACGTTGATGCACAATGGTTTCAATTGGATAGTAGGTAAGCTTAACATTGGTTTACGAATCTAAATAAAGTCATGCATTCAGTCAGATGCATTGTAGCATTTGTGACAAAGGAACTAAATTAAAACCAGCGCACCAGAAAAGCGTACCTACCGCACTATTTTAGAAAAAACAATAAATTGAAAAAATCAAAAACCCGACTGCCTTAAAAAATACTAAAAGGAAGAAAACAAGTCTAGCGGGCTAGAACTTTGTTAAGCAGCTAACTTTAAGTTCAACAGTCGGCTTGGGACCCATTAGGTAAGAATTTTTGAGCGTCACGATTTAAATGGGTCCCGACTGTTAAACTTTAAGTTAGCTACTTAACAGTTCTAGCCCGCTAGACTTGTTTTCTTCTTTTTAGTATTTTTTAAGACAGTCGGGTTTTTGATCTTTTCAATTTATTGTTTTATTTCACACTTTTCTGTGAAAATGGTATATTTAATACGATTATAACCTATATTTTTTTAGAATGGGCTAATTATTAGCTTTCATTTGATAACCCACTCGAAAGGTTTGAATAAAAAATATTTTTTGAAAACTTACAATTTTGCGCCAAAAATCCGCCGTTTTGATTTTTTAAGAATTTCATGTACCCAGTGTCACTCGCGTCATTAAGGCGAATCCAATGAAGTATCATTTATCAAAATCGGTTCAGCCGTTGAGTAGTTACGAGAGGACATAGGAATAGACATACATACATACATACATACATACATACGCGTCAAACACATAACCCTCCTTCTTCGCAGTTGGGTAAAAATTGGGACATTAATGTCATCTTGGAGTTGTTAGTAGATGACAATACTCTTGCGCGTACCTAGTACATTATTTAATACAAACTGCAGGTGCTGAGTAGTCGCATAAGTGATAGCTACGAGTATACGTCCCTGGTGAGAAAACAGTGATGAGCTCTGTATTCCGTGCTCGCTCGGTATCCCTGTTGCCTCTGTCGTCATTACTTGTACCAATGGAATCAGTATTTAAAAATAAAAACAATACCTGTGCAGAATCATACGATCAGGTGACGGTATTTACGGTTGACACACCAATTGTCCGGTTCAAGTATAACCAGGCTACCAATGGCCATGGAAGTCTATACTGAAAAAAATTAAAACCCGACTGCGTTAAAAAAAACTAAAAAGAAGAAAACCAGACGTGGTCTAGAACTCTGTTAAGTAGATAACTTAAACTTCAACAGTTGGGACCCATTAGATACTAAGAATTTTTGAGCTGGTCGAGATTTGAATGGGTCCCCACTGTTGAAGCTTAAGTTATCTACTTAACAGAGTTCTAGACCACGTCTTGTTTTCTTTTTTTTAGTATTTTTAACGCAGTCGGGTTTTGATTTTTTTAAATTTATTGTTTTATTTCATACTTTTTTGATATTTCTGTCAAAACGGTAAATAAAAACACATGACTTGTATATATTTTTTTAATGTTTTTGTTTTTAAAACCTTTCATTTTGATACCCTACTCGATAGATTTAAATAAAAAAACATTTTTTTGAAGACACAATTTGGCGTCAAAAATCCGCCATTTAATTTTTTTATGAATTTCATGCACCCAGTGTCACTCGCGTCATTAAGACGAATTCAATGACGTATCATTTATCAAAATCGGTTCAGCCGTTGAGTAGTTATGAGAGGACATAGGAATAGACGTACATACATATGTACGGGTCAAACACATAACCCTCCTTCTTCGCAGTCGGGTAAAATAAAAACGGTAGCTCTACTGTCCCTGTTATGCCTAAGCCTAATCTTCTATAAATAGTAAATTTTATCGTTACTGTAATTTACTCAACATAATCATTAAACACTGGAACTGGGCTGGAAGTCTATGAGGGAGGGAAAAGGTCTATGTTAGACAGTGGACGTCCTACGGCTTTGATGATGATGATGAACCATTAAAATTATTAGAACTCTATAGACGCAGGACCCAGGATTTATTGAAATAAAAATCATAGGTAAAAAACTTTAAAAAATACGCGCGTAACTGATTTTCATTCTTGTTTTGTTCAATTTTCCATTCGAAGTGATTGCTTCCAGCGGCCGTCTCCGATTTCCTATGTGGAACGTCGGTTCATTATTATGGACGGATGTGCACGTGGCTGCCAACTTCCGAGATCTGTCATTTTTAGAACCGAAGGCAAAGCTTAGGATATTCTCTAACAGATATTCCGGACATGTCTGCTGCGTCTTAAGTACGTAGATATTAACATTATTGTTTTCCGTTTCAGGTAAGTGTTTGCCATCCACACCGTATTCTTTTTACTTCGAATTGGTAAGTACCTACCTACTACGCTTAAACCTAGGTTTTAATTGAGCGCGCTTTATGGTTCAAAGAAATTAAAGCCCACGTAAAGATCTAAACGATTGCAACGATTTCGTAGACTTGATTGTTTCCATGCATTCTCAAAGCTCGCTTAGCTAACTTAGCCTAGCGATAAACTAGTAAACGCTCCGTAGTCGGTACATGTAACACACAAATAATAGTGTTCGACAACTATAAATCAGAGCTTATCATGCCTAGTGCAGAAGCTTGGAGTGATTTGTGTCCGAGGAGGACGTTTCTTGTAATTTATTTATTGCCTTCTGTTTTCAATAGATGGATGTAGTCTACTGAAAACATAACGTGCTTCTGAATTTTGATATCGTGCAATAAATCTAAGATGCATTGATATAGATTTGTGAAATCGACGTTATTTTATAATACAAAGTTTCAGTACCTCAATTAACCTCGATAATAATACTAAGTCTAGGAAAAAAAAACCATAATCTACTTTCATTCAAAAAAATAAGTGTACATTATTCTGTACTTTTCCTCTATCACTAAAAATAGTTACAAAACTCTTCATAGTATAATTTCAGAATTTCACAAATAAAGTTTATTCAGACTATGAAAACGGGATGATTTAGTGTTAATTGGACACTTGTCTTGAGCTTGGCCGATATAGAACATCATTAGAGAGCGGAGCGAGCGACAAGGTGAGGTGTGACGTCGGGTCACCTCGCCCTCCGCGCCGCGCACTTATACGAGTATCAACCGTTGAAACTTCATGAAAATAAAGAAGGCCGGCAAGTTTTTGCGTTAATAATATTCATTTTTAAAGCTGTCAACACTTGTATCTTCACGAGATGAACCTATGAGATCAGTGTATTGTAGCCACGGACTACTAAAAGATACTAACGTATATTGTAGCTACTTAAAGTAGTAGCTCCAGTTCAAGATTTTTACTTTTAAAGAAGTAGGCGTCGTCGTTATTTAATAGGTCGATATTGTCTTAATAAAAATATTCTGAATAGCTTTAAGCTTTTTCTATAAGATGTGCAAAACCAACGTGAAATTAAAGATGTTATTATAAATAAGTTATCTCAATTTTTTGTGGATTATGCTATGATTTGATTGCCTATTATCATCATCATTATAACAAGGGCATACTGAAAGTTTCTAAAGCTGGGCACTAGCTGTTGTTGCTGATGTGATGTAGATGTGAACAATGTAGATATGTAGGTGAATATTGACGAGCGACAACAATTTCCAAAGTAATATTGATACCGTACGACAACTGATTGAAACTGACAAAAAAATATTTTGTTGACATGGCGTTCAAAAAGTGTCGTAAAGCGATAAAAAAGTTTTACCGAGGACAGTCATTGAATGTATATTATATGTAATTTGAATATCGTGATAGCTGTCAAAATGTAGATTGACAGTTTAAAAAGGAATTAAAAAGCCGTCCAAAAGAATAAGTCTAATCTTCTTCTTGTATTCTTGTATTTAAGTATGTATATATGTCTTTATAATTATATTTACTTATCCGTTGCTTCGTACCCATAACACAAGCTTTGCTAAGCTTACTTTGGGAATAGGTCAATTGGTGTGAATTGTCCCGTGATATTTATTATTATTATTATTATCTAGAATATTTTCCGACTAAGGTTACAAAAAGTTAAAGTACTAGAGTAAGAAGATGATTGCTTGTCTTTTTGACATAACAGGACATTACACCAAACCATCATTTGAAAACTAAATAACAGGGTCTGCAAATTGGGTTGCACCAAAAAAAAACCAATAGTTTTTATTTTATTTATGGGAAGAATAGGATATTTTAAGATACCATTTTCATCGATTTTGAATTTGGATGAGTATTTAATTTTTATATTTTTTTTACGAAATACGCTGGATAACGTCACAGTGAGACAGCTATGTTCCATTGCCTAGAAAAATTCAGGTCGTACATAACATAATATGTGGCTTTACAATGTGACAATAATACAAGCATGGCTTAGGGTCCTAAATGAACCATGACAAATAGTTTTATTTATTTCTCTTCTTTTAGCTTTGATTATTCCTATGTTTGTTTGATGGTGTGATAGTAAATAGATATTTTTTATTAAAATCTGATATTTAAATTCTATTATATTTACTTGTAACGTAGTAATTTAATAATTTAATTTGTAAAAATACATTGGAAATACTCGTATACATTTCGGACTTTACGATAAATGACAACTGTTTAAAGCGGGGTGCGCATCATGTGATTAAAGTTCTGTCTTTTTCACTCTTTGCTTTTAAAAGCAGGACAGCAACATTTCAAAATGTCGATTTGCTTTAAAGTGTAGAACTGCTTTAAAACTGCCTTTGTGACGGGACACTGCAGGGGTCAAATGAAGGTCATTACTTAGATTTTGTTTATTTAATTTAGTTTATCATATTTTTGGAATTTGATTTCTGAAAACACTTCACAAAGCCTATTTCTCCAAACGGTTTTCTATTTATTATACGTTGTCAAAAATTGGGACATACCAATTGGTATATACATAACCACCAGTTTGTCCAGTGTACTTATTAGAAAAAAATGGGAAAAGCGGTTTCCTAGTTTAAGGTATTTCACCACGACAACATAATCGCAAATCCAGCTAACCTAACACGCTCTTTTAAAGGTTACCAATATGGAGCTGATGACCTTTTGCCTACGAACACATAAGACTTATGTGCTCGTAGCCTTTTGCTTAATAGTACAGACCTTACGCCATGCAATTTTATATGAATTCCAAAAAACAGAAATAGTCTCAGAGGATTTACAAGCCCGGAAGCGACGGTGAATACGTTCCACGAAACTTTCGAAGAGATCTTTACAGAAAACTGACTCGTGCTTTTCATAGTGGGTTCAATGAAAACAAAAATGTGTAGATATAGAGAGAATATACTTGGGAATACCAGAAATGTATCATCATAAAAAAACATAAAAATAAAAATTGTAGTAAGTATGCCCCACGTAACACCAGTATCACCCGATTTTGGCTCCTAAGATGCTCACTATGACATTGTCATGTTGGTTGGAATATTAACACCTTTAGTGATTAAGTATGAATTACAGTCTTCCAGTAGCTTTAAATTGATTAGGATACTCCACAATAAGAATACAGAAAGAAATAATACTGTGAAAGTCACTTGGCCCACGCGGACGGCAAATTGCCACTGAACTCGGGCTAAAAACGTTGCCGTGACCAAGAAAATTAAGATTAGTGTAAATAGGAAACAATCACAGTAGGTTACCTATTAAGTATCACAGTCAAGCACACCGTGGGCTATGATTCCCAACCACCACAAAACGTTAACCAAAGTACCGTGCAAACTGACCGTAAACTACATTAGTGCTTCTATATGACTGAAACACTTCGTTTGTTGGTTTTACTACATAATAAAGTGCATTTTAACTTGCTACATTCCAATATGTAGATTATGTGCATTTCTATGAAGATTTATGCATCAACGAATACTCAGTTCTCTTAATATAAACGAGGGTTTTAAGTGAATCTTTAAGTAATTTACTTATATTATAAGGAAATATTTGATTAAGAAGTAGTAGAATGAAATGCCTACCTATTATAAATCAAGGAGTTACAAAATCTACCACAGCTACTGATTGAAACTGAAGGATATGAGATGGAGCACTTACCTACCTCATTCCTTAACGGTTTACGTCATGTTCATCTAGCTTTGATGTCCCTTTGTAAATACTCGTACATAGCTATCGCTTTCGTGTCAAAACTCCCAATCTCGTGGGAATTTTGCAAAATCTTTCCCTATATATGCAAGTTTTCAGCTTTCTTTGGCCAAGGATTTGGGCATTGGCGTTGGCAAGTCAGACAGTCAACCAGTCAGTCAGAATTTTTCTATAAATGTGTTGCCCGCGATTTTGGATGCGAAAAATTCGTTAAATGCGCTTCCTCGGGAACAACAATTTTTTTCGGGATAAAATGTGTCCCATTTTTATCCTGGTCTTCCAATATGTCGTTTGAAAAATTTCATGGCATTAGTTTCAGCAGACAAGATGAGAAAGCGGACTTTTGCATTAATAATATTAGCAAGGATTGATAATTTGCTTGATACCAAACTGAGCAATGAAATACATCCGGCCGTGAACTGGCCGTTACCACTCCTATTATCAAAGTGGTGTCATTAAACACTTGTCGTCGCCCACTATCGGCGGAAAATGAGTTGGGAAATCTAAATCGACACTTCCTCTGCTCTTCCGGACCACTCAGGGCACGCAACCGGCCTCTTAAGGCTTTTGCGGCGAAGTTGCGCGTTTCTAACATTTTATTCTAATTATGTTGAGTAGGTACGCTTAAACTAACGTAATTCTGTTTTCCAACGTCTAGAAAGGTATTAAATGATATTGTAACGGATAACTCACGTCTTAAACCGAGTTTAGCTCGACATGTGTGTCTAGAAAGGTGTTGATACAAACTTTTATTATATATGATCGTTAGCTTTTGGATTTAGAAATATAAATATCTACTGTGATAGTTATCAATAACGTTACCCAAAATTTCTACGGGATATTTTTTTTATACTGACTCAGAAAACGCACAAGATAAACTTCTGGAGCTAGAGACTGGAAATTCAGCAGACCTATTTCAGCTCATCAATTCCTAAGGTCATTCAGTCATTCATAAAGTTACATTAAGCAGGGAAGGTTCGAAATTTCCATGGGATAGGGAATAAAAGGGAAATTTTGATACAAAGTGACTAATATAGAGACTTGATATTTGGCACATATATTCTTCCTAGGGAAAACGAACGCTAGGTCACTGTCGTGTAATATTCTATACAAACAAAGCCACGGGCAGTGCATATTATAATATCTCTTTTGCTTGTTTGTTTTCACCGCTAATCCATTTGGCTGATTTAGAAAAGTAGACATTTTAGCCGCAAAAAGACATATGCTACTTTTATGCTGGAAATTATCATGTTTCACGCGAAAAATAAATTCAATGCGGACGCTATTACTTATATAGGTAAAATTATTAACTAAAGATATTGATATGATTACAACAGTAACAATCGACAAATTTACCCTGCGATAGATAAGAAATGAAATAACTACAGGTCGAAACAGTGTTGTGTGGTAATTTTCGATCGATAGTCCATGACGCTCGCGAGCAAAAGAACAATCAATACACTTAGTACGTGACATTTTGCTATGCCACTCTGGTTTTATACCTTTGTTTTTAAAAAATGGCGTTGCGTTGTTCAAAATCTCTGAAGCCTGACTGAGAACTGGTTCAATAAAATATTTATAGGTTTACGATACAAAATCCTACATTCAAACATTTATAGTAAGTCCACTGTATTTTATAACTTAAAGAAACCACATAAATTTTCGTAAATCATATCAAGCAACGTGTGTTTCAATCTGTCAAAAAAATTACGACATTATTAAATGCAAAATATTCAATCTCAATTTAAGTGTCGTCATGGTGTCCGACAGCGCTTTATAAAAGTTTTTCGTCGTCTGAAAGCTGGCACTTTCAAAGGATCCATTCTTATTGTCCCTCAGCCCCACAGTGTGTTCGGTCTGCTAACCAAATCCTCGACTACGAGTATTTGGCACATCAAATAATAAAATAAAACTGTCTGGAGAATATTAAGTACTTGTCCATCGAGTCGTGATATTGGCGTTGTACAAAAAATCTAAGTTACCATTAAATCAGGTTACTGTAGCCCAGGATGGTAACTTTGTCTTTAAAAATCCATCTTTTTTAGAAAATTCACTCCTTGTTGCTGAATTTACATAACATTGATAGTCGATGCATCGGATTTTCACGATACTGTTTTTTTCTGATTAACAATTAAAACATACTTAAAATGACGAGTACATTAAGCATTAAGCCTACGGAGACGATCCTGGCCGGACTACCAGATTATTGTATTGTCACACAATTTACATAAGTATGCCTAATTTCAAGTCAATCCAACTACTGAAAGTTGATCGAATTTAACTTGCAAGATTTGACTACAGACAGATAGATCGAAACAGGTGAAACTAAATAAAAGCTTGTAAAATATAGGCAAGGACTTGGTTCGCCCTAAGTTTTAAGGTAAACAATTCCACAGCCTGGGCAATAATACAGGGCAGATATACACATCAAATTTTACATTAGGTACATAGGAGTACAGCTAGGAGAAAACTTTGAGAGCATTTTATTTAAGTGACGTAACTAAATCGCCCTTTGAATTTGGTTTAGTTCATTGGAGTTGCAGGGCTTAAGAGAATGTTATAAAGAAGGATGAGAATGTGAGAGTTTTGGCGAAATCGGATTGGAAGCCACCTGAGCTGTAACCGGAAGTTAAAGACATAGTCGTATTTACGTAAACCGTATATAAATCCATTGTAAAGATTTTGGATTCACTGAAGTTTATTCAGGTGCTCTTCTAAAATATCAGGATGACAGCTTTTAGCGTAATCAAGAATAGATTGATGATAGATTGCGACAAAGTATGTGCAAGCGCAAGCTTAGTAGCAAATGGTAGGAACTTCTGAAGGCATTTTTAGACATCCCATCGCCGCAAACAGTTTCCTGCTAACCTGATACACACGAGAAGACCAAGACAGAGTACGGTCTAAAATAACATATAGGTTCTTGCTTGACCTGATGTCAGGTAGGCCCTGGATACCATCGAATAATATAGGTAGCAAATTAGCCATATTATAACTTGGGCTAAGTGTTTAATTACATGTAATGGCCAATAGCACGTATTAAAGCATAAATAGTCATTTATAAGACCAATAAACTGAAATACCCTCGCAAAACCTGGAAAATAATGAGTGAATTTCGCAAATAATAACTCTTGCTTGACACCAATCTTACTAATATTATCTTCTTACTAATATCATAAACGCGAAAGTTTGTAAGGATGGATGGATGGATGTTTCTTACTCTTACACGCAAAAACTACTGAACAAATTTGCATGAAATTTGGCATAATACATTTCCAATTTCCTCCAAATCCGTCCAATCGTTTTAGTGCGATCGAGGAACAAACGCACATACACACACGCGCACGCCTCTTGCTTTCGCATTTATAATATTGGTAGGATTTGAAGGATGTTTATTAATATTCTGACTTAAAAGAAAACTACTGTCAAGTTACATATCAAGGTCCAAAAGGTCAAGGTACTAAAAGACAGTAACTAGATCCACCATGGGAGTTTTTTAACCGACTTCATAGGATATATGTTGTAAGAGTTTCGAATCTTCAGCTAGTTTACGTGCATGGTTTAAGCGGCATATTTCGGGCCGCATTGCCGTAGCCGTACATACATAGCTTCGTTACAGCCTTGCAATGCGGCACTGGATATACCTTCTGTATTTTGGCAGCGGCCAGCCGCATGTTATCACACTTCTTTTGAACCCATGCGACCAAAGCAATTTGTATTTACAGTTGCACCTATAAATTTGTCCTTATACATGCTTATACAGCATTAGCTACTTATAGAGTAAGTATCTGATTATTAAATACTGTAGAGTATTCAAATGGCTCAACGGAAACTAGAAATAAGTGCATCTTGAAGGCGATGTTTAATCTGAAGAGTTAACTGTTGTTAACTAACTAGGCGATACTAATTTGTATTATCATACAGTTAGTATCGCCTGCAATAATTCTTACACTTTTTCTTCATTAACTCTAGAAAACATCAGCTGCTTAACTAGATGATTTATTTCAAGACATTTTAATTTATTATAATCTGCTTCCTGCAGTTAAATAATATCCATCCTCCTAGGATCGAATGTTACCTCATTCGTCAAGAATTTCAACCTATCTTAGGGTGAGAAAATTAACAAAATCATGGGAAAACATACATGTAGTTTTGAAAATTGGTACAGTTATAGCTTGCGGTATCCAGATGAACATACTATAAGACAAGTCCTCAAGGGTGGGGGCTGTGTTGAGGGTGTAGGGGGGGATTGAAGTTACCTTTTTTCAGGTTTTACCTCATATCTCGAATATTTGTTCAAATAGAATTATGATTACTTCAGACAAAAGTTTCTACATAAAGTTTCCGACAAATTTGGTCATCTTTATTTTTGCTCTACGATCAATACTTTAATGCTATTTGTACAAATATTCGAGATATGAGCAAAAAATCTAAAAAAAGGTACCTTCAACCCTTGAGGACTTTAAGTATGTTCATCTGGATACTGCAAGGTATAACTGTACCAATTTTCAAAACTACACGAGTTTTTCCCCTGATTGCCCATATTCGGCTTTATCTGTACTTTTTAGACAATTTTATCCCGGAATGATACAATTGATGAACCACCGTATCGTACAATGTAAGTTGTTAAAGAAAATTAAACGACTTCATTGTAAAAATAAAACGATCTGTGAATTTAATAGTTGCCGAACTACAGCTGTTTATTTTTGACAAAGTTCCGTTCAGAGTATGAGGTCGATAACTTGGATTTTCATTGGATCAAATGTTACGAGTACGAGTAGATTGTTGCACCAAGCAGAAAGTTATTTATTACTGCACGGAGTGCCGATTTTAAAAAGCACGAGGGCAATATAAATTACTTACTGCGAGGTGCATAATCTGCTTTTCTTTCAACAATTACAGGAATAGTAGACGAAAAAAAAACTCATGCTAAACAATTAATAGGAAAGAAATGTCACTAGCACTCGCTGATTCCATTTTTGTATGTTTACATTTGCACTTTCAAAAAATGTCCACAAAAAAATCGCAAGGTTCCCGCCAATTTTTACCCGCGTTCTATCAAATCAACCAAACACACAGTTTTTTTTTTAATACGGCTACTTACTATTTTTGGTAGGATTGGTAGCAACAATTTTTTGTACGCAATCTGTCAAATTTCATAAGACCGTCAGGTTGACCAACCTAACACTAGACTTTTTTACACTATGCAGGCTAATTTTATAGCAAAAAATACTTGTGTTACCTCAACACTGCAACAACAATGCAATAAAGGATTTTCATACATTTTTTCTGCTCTAGAGCAGAAAGTCCCGCTTTGTGCTGGGTATTTAGTGCGGTTATGATGAAATTAAAACATAGTTGGCAGAAAAAATATTTTAATACATACATAATTCAGGCACCTAAGTCATGATTTAGTAGATAAACTTTTTTGGGATGGTTATTGATTGAGAAATACTTTGCTGTTCCGTCTCCACTCAAAATATGGCTGCAAATTTTTTTCACTTTGTTTTTGAATAATTTTATTTTAATTCAACCATGCAACATGTTGAGAACAAGGTTTTTCCCAATAAATATAGTTCACTTTTATTACCCACCTCAATTACAATGTCAAAAGTAACAAATTAATAAAACAATTAATTGAAAGTACTTAAGTGATATTTTGATAAGCCACACGCATTAAATCGTATTTTTCTACTACCTAGTAGGTACAAAAAAAATTAACAAAAAATGGAAACTTAAAATCACGCACGGCGGTAACTCTACCAACATGTTCCGGTATTTGGACCGTTACATACCGAAAGGGTAGAAGCATTAGTAATTACGCCTTGTGCTTAAAAATGTATCGAGTCTTGGAGTGCAGTGGGGCGGGCGGGCGAGCTAACACCGAGTGTGGGTACAACTAATCGCCTGCTGTAGCAAAGCGCGAGCACGAGGGCGCAGCGCTGATCGATAATGGTTCTATTCACTTCCGAAAATAGACAACTATTTATAAACTTTTTCATTTTTACGTTGAACAATACTGGCCCTTTAATTTCCTTATAATTATTTTGGTGCAAATGCTGTGGCTATTTAGTACAATTCTTAGATCCTTAAAATTCATCTATATTGAAACCAATGAATAAAAAATATACTAGATGGGTACGAAAACTTGTTGGTTTTATACTGTAACACTGTAAGGAATACGGCTCATTTGCATTGCTCTTAATTAAATTAAAATGGTATAACTCGAAAAAAATATTTTTTTTAGTTATGTTTACATAATTTTTAAGGTTTCGTACAAAAAGAACGGAACCCTTATAGGATCACTCGTGCGTCTGTCTGTCTGTCCGTCCGTCTGTCAAAGCCAATTTGCTCCGAATCTACTGGACCAAATCAGGTGAAATTTGGTAGGATGGTGTAATCCTATGACCCGAACACAGATGTGCAAAGTGAATAAATATTTTTTTTAAATAAGGGTTGAAATGAAGCATTGTACCCCCCAATTAAGAGTAATTATTCCTGTGTTATCACTGTCAACCATTGAGGAGTTTCCGCTTGAGGAGGCAACCAACCATGTTTGCAGCATCAGATCTTGTATACGATACCTACATATAAACACATTGTCATCGAAACTGAATGTAGGTACATGCAATTTTGTCTAAGTACCTACTTTGTACTTTTTACTTTTTTGACCGGACTACCAAAATTCCACTATCAGAATTGTATAAGCATCCAACTTGTTAATTATTACTACATAGTAATTTGGAGATTTATTAAGACCATTTGTCTATTATCGTTATTATTTATTTATTTAAATTTACAGTGCTAGAGTTTTCAGTTAACTAATTGATTTGGGTCAGGATTCTGAAATGAAAGGTAAAGCGGAGATCGTCACACAATCGCGCCTTAAATGAAAAATGGCCAACTTGGGTATTTATTACGCGGCCGTTCGTCCCATACCTACTTGCCCTGCCTCGGCCTGACGTAAAGGCAACGTCAAAAACAAAACAAAGTGCCTGGAACCTCTGAGCGGGAGATTTATTGTTACCTAATAATTTGCGACATCTCGGAATATGAATTTTGCAACAACCTCTTACTTTTTATACAGTCACCAGCACTAATATCTGACACAACAAGCGTGCATAAATATCTGATACGACTATATTTATACGGCCGGAAGGACGTGTCAGATATTTTTGCACGCTCCGCTGTGGCAGATATTAATGCTGGTGACTGTTCGCATGTCGCAGGAAGTCCGGGCTGTGCGTGATGGAATGATGTCGTCGGTGAAAAAAAAACGCCGCAGGTCGGTCGCAATTATTTTATTTCACTCAACATACAGACTCATAGATTTCTGTAAAAATACAGCGTTGAAGTATAATTCTTACTTGAACTTCAGTAGGTGTATACAATTTTCGAGTACTGTCAAATTCTGCTAATCTATAAAACCTTTACTACCAACAAAATAAGGTACTTTGAATTTTACTTTAAACATCAAAAGCTATTTTTGCTTCCCTACAAGCCAATTTTACAGTCAGTCTTATTGTTGTTAACCTGATGTATGTCATAAAAGGAATAAAAGTAATGATATTTCGTCGACTATACATATAATATACAAGAATAAGTTTAGATAGAGTTATTTTCTCTGGCCAAATTTTTCCAAGAGCACAATTATATCTGCTGAGTACTGATGTTGATAGCGGAGGTTCTGAGCAGAATGAATAACTTGATGCAGCGATAACAGCACACAGGAAATTGGGAAATATGAAACACTCCTGTTTGCTCTAGCCTTTTCGACTTCGACAAGTTGCGAATACTCGTATTATTACTTACAAGGAAGTGTACCCAACTGTCCGACTCCGATTTGATTTATTTTGATATATGTTATATAGTCTAAATTAACGGACACGTATTTTTTTTTAGCTGCCCAAACACAACCTGTTTGGAGAAAATGTCCTTCAAAGTACTGAAAATTGACCAAATTTTCTAATTTCTGTTGAGAGATTTGTTCAAGAAAATTGATAATTAATTACTGGTTTCGTTATATGTTGACGAAAAAAGAATGGAGGCGTGTTTTTTCATTTCACCACAAACTCATATTTTATACAAAAAAAAACCACTTCAAAGTTCCAAACTTTTCGTCGCTTCAGTCACTTCCCTTTGGTTATCTTTTATTTACTTTAAATAGGTTTTTGTTGGTTGTCGGTTGAAAATGAAGATATTACAATTGCACGGCAACGAAAATAATAAAAAAACAGTTTGTTTTAAATAATAGATCGAACCGCCAAATGTTTTTTTTTTAACTAAGATGGGATACCTCAAGTGCCAGTAATTTCACCGGTTGTGTTACTCTCCACGCCGAAACACAATAGTGCAAGCACTGCTGCTAAAAATAAGCCTTATCTTAAAAATCGAATTTAACCTACTTCCAGTGGTTGGATTGAGTTATATAAAATTTGATATTTACGATAGAATGTAAATTGGATTACCGTATAAGTATAATCAACAAAAAGCACAGTCTAAATGTTTTTTTTTTAACGGGGATGCCTCAGAAAAGTGCCAGTAATGCCGGTTGTCTTACTCTCCACGCCGAAACACAATAGTGCAAGCACTGCTGCTAAAAATAAAAATCGAATTTAACCTACTTCCAGTGGTTGGATTGAGTTATATAAAATTTGATATTTACGATAGAATGTAAATTGGATTACCGTATAAGTATAATCAACAAAAAGCACAGTCAACTTAAAAAGCATCCCATTTTTCAACAAAAACTTACTTAAATATGTATGTAAGTATGTAAACTCTTTATCGCACATAAAAATAAAAATACACTGATTGACACAAAGGCGAGCTTATCCCTAAAAAGGGATCTCTTCCAGCTAACCTAGTTAGGAAAAAACATTTGGTTATATAGAGGAGGAGGAGGAGGATTTGGTAATATAGCTCTGTTTTTAGTTGAAAATACAAACTGAAATATAGATGCACAGAAAAACCAGAAAAATAAGACCATCACTGGGAATCGAACCCAGGTAAAAAATACAAAAAGATTCCAAAAAACCAATCTTAATTTGATTGCTTAGTAACGATATCTCTTGTCCGGGTGAGCGGTTAGTTCCAATGGAGTGCCGAAAAAAAGTTTCTCGATGAGGGCTACGGCATAGATGTCGCTAGCGTCACTGCTTAAGTGGCTAAATAAGAAACAAACAAGCTGAGATATGAGGTGCATAGGGAAAATTCGTGTCGGTACCGTTAACCATCAGTGGTGTAGCGGTATAGCACGCGGTACGGAATACCGAGGACCTGGGTTCGATTTCCAGTGATGGTCTCATTTTTCTGGTTTTTCTGTGCATCTATATTTCAGTTTGTATTTTCAATTAAGGTTTTACGGGATGACCGTAAAAGTAAAAATTTTGAATTGAAATAAAAAATACAAAAAGATTCCAAAAAACCAATCTTAATCTGTTTCTAGTATTTCTCCTTAGTAAATACATGCACTGCCACAGTTTATGTGCGTTTAATCAGGTCAAGGTCTTTTCACTTTGCCCTTGAGCGCGTTGCAGTTGCCAGCCACATTTAAGGCAGCGAAGTTGTTACATAACGTTATTTCTTTATTGTCTTTGAGCCGCCACTGTTTCAATTTTTTCGACATTTGTTTCGTCCCATTCGGGGACGCTTGTCTCGGGAGACGATGACTCATAAGACATTAAAGCGCTCGATTGTTTTACGCGATAAACGCTGTGTTAAACGCAATGCGTTTCACGCACATCTAATCTAACCAATCACCATCCAAGCAAGCTAATTCCCAAATACCGATGCGTTTGCCGCTGCACTCACCGCGTAAAACAATGTTTGGTAATTAGATTATCTGATGCAAATTTATAATAGCCATTTATGTAACTGTATCGTAATAGAGGTCCTTAAAACACGAGTTTCATAAAAGGGTCACATGAGTGTTTTAAGGCCTAATTACGTACAGTTGCATACAATATTTTATCTACATCCATATATTAAATCCTCTATCATGTGTTCAAGAACCATTGAGAATGACCTGCATTGCAATCAGAACTAGGACCTTCACTGCTGGTAATAAATTATGAGTCATTTCCTTCGCCGCATCTGAAATATTGGGCGGAGTCAAATTTTCTTTGCATTCACTGATATCAAACATTATTAAGCAAGAACAAAATTTTCCCACGAAAATTCGTACAACAACACGACACGTATCAATGGAATGGCGCTAAAACCCAGTACATCACTGCGCATGTGCGCGCGTGCGCTAAAGCGGGCGCTGCCACAGACTAGTGAAAATTGGAATCAAAACTTGGTGATATTAACTTTTTAGATTTGCGCTATATCGAAATGGCGAAAAAATTGTACATTGTGTCTTAAGGGCGGTAAGTAATGAATTACGAACGAGAGTCTAAGACTTCGGGCTTTAAAGAGTCGATGTTCGTTATTCTAGTACCGCCCGTGCGACATACAATGATTTTCATCACATATTGTATATTTGTAAAAGAAAAACTAATATTATTTCAAAAATTGCCGATACCGCTGGCTGCGCTCTTGGCAGCGCTCTGCAGCATGTGCATGGCGTGCGTGTGCAGCGCGTGCACGGAGCAGCAGCCCACCATGCAGTAACAAACTCATTTACCGACCTTGGGCTTCATGACATGAAAATTAGTACGGGCAATGATTCATTTACCGACCACGGGTTTCATGACAACCACATTAAGGTCGAGGGTTTTATTTGGGGGGTTACAACCAAGGTAGCCTGCATGTTACGACACTGTTTACGAGCAAGTGTGATCAAAATTATATTATAACATTATTTCGTTAGAAGAAAAGTGTTACAATGTGTTTTTTTTATATTTCGGGATTGTGTTTAAAAAGTATGTAAATATACTCGTAACTCCGGAAAAATATTAACAAGGGTGTATTACATAAGTAGTCAAACAAACCCAACAACTACCTGCAGAATTTTTTTAAATGTATTTGAATACATCATGCATAATAGAACTTTTAATTTATTTATTGTAAGCTTTTATTAATTAGGAGCTTTTTTTAGAATTACGATGCAATCGCATTGAGATTAAGGGACTGTTTCAACATCCATTGATTAGTGTTAACTGATGGTAAAACGTGATGCCGTCGCTATTTGTTTTGATCGAATAGACGGAGACGGCATCAAATTTAACCGTCAGTTAACACTTATCAATGGATGGTGAGACAGCCCCTAAATAAATGATTGAGTATGAGTCGGAGAAAGCGTTGAATTAAAGTTAGGGTTGACTCCGGTCCACATTCGTTTTAGCAGCCTGCGAAAACTGTGAACCTTGATGAGTACAATTAGCATAATATTGTTACTAAAATTCTGCAGTTAAACGCTGAGCCTTCTACCTAATTGGTGGACCGGATTTGCTCAGCCTTCTGTAAATGCAGGTGAAGCCATATAATTACTAAGTCCTATTACATGAACTAAGACAAGTACCTACCAACGAGCGTGTTTGCGACTCTTGGGTGAAATACTTTTGTGCCAGAGCTTTTGATAAGTATTTTTTCTTAGCTATAGAAATAAACAGACAATCTCACAGAGCTAATGACCTAGCTAATCTTTTTGAATCACAATCTCTACAATAATAACTTTTCTAAGCGATTAAAATTGTTAGCTAGACAAAACTGGGATTATAAATATTAATATATAATAGCACTATTAATTCGCATAACATTTATATTTTCACACAGACACACACACGCAAGCACACACACACATATACACACACGCACACACACACACACACACACACACACACACACACACACATACACACACAACCTCAACTTACATGGAATCATAATTAGATCTAGATTAGATTAAGATTAAAGTGCTAACCAGTGTCTAGAGCTCCGAACCACTGTCCTTCATATCACAGGGTACCCAAGCATGAAGGCCAGGGAACAATTTTACTGTAAGTATTTATAATAGCAGGCCCCATAATATATTATTAATGTTTGATTTCATATTGTTATTTCTTTTGTAAGAGGCTTATGAAATAAATTTATTATTATTATTATTTCCGTCTAAAACTGAAATTATAAAAAAGTTCAGTGGTTGATCCTGATAAATAACAATATGAGCGAAACCTAGTGACTAGCCAAAATTAGCTCGGGCACAAGGGGGATACCGTACACATCCAAACGCTGGTTTAGTTACAGCTCTTTCTGCTTCATACTTGGAATGGCAATAATTCATCATCAATCAATAACGGGCGCATGTACAATTGTAGCAGCTGTCACGAGGCGGGTCTGGCTCTTGCCGCGACGCTCCGCGCGCCGGTCACCGCCGACCACCGACCACCGACCACCGCCGGCGGCGCGACGACGCGACCCATGTCACGGCTAGTTTATCCACCTGTTAAGCGCGAGGTCACTTAATCAATATCAGCCACGAACACCATTAATATTTCCGGTACTCTGTTTGTCCGTAAAGCCGTTAAATTTATATTTTTAAACGCATATAATACAAGCAAAGGAAAAGGACGTTTCTACGGCGGCAAAATCTGTATTATATTTAGTCTCTAAAATCGCATTATTAATCGCGAATGGAACGAAAGAAAAACTTCGTACCCCATTTCCGAGACTAGGTACGTCTAATCAAAAATTCATGGTGGCCTATCTTTGGGCGGCTGTAATAGACAGTGGATACAACGAATCGGGCTATAGGGAATTTGTAAATGCAGGTAGACATGTGTGTCGACGACGAAAGGTCAGCTACAATCTATGTCCGTACCTTTGAAGCAGATACCTACCGACGTTTTATTTTGTGACATGTTAAAAATTAAGCAGGTAAGGACAGAATCTGGAACATGAAATGAAGCAGCATACACTTATACATACCTATAGTTACGGTGTTGTACCAACTGAACAACTTGAAATTTAACTAAAGTTTTTGAAGCACGAGTATAAAAGCTAATTTGACGAACTTTGTCTTGATAGTGTATTTAGAAAAATAAAGTAATTTTTTAATGCCGCCAGCAGCCTCTTGGGAACTTTGCCACAGTCGGATCTTTTGAACACAGTTTTCATTTTATATTTTTTGTATATACATTTTTGGTTAAGTACCTATGCTACTTATTTTTGTTGTTTAAATATTACGTGTGTATTAGGTCAGATTGTAATTACAACGAGGAATGGATGTTGGAAGTATAAAAAAATGTGAAAAATTATATAAAGTTAAGTCATAATTTAAGCCAGCTAGACGACGCCGCGGGAAAACCCTGCCTCGTAATGCATGAAGCGCGACGCAGCTCGTAGACGCGCGTAAGATAAATGATAGGTACGTCGAGTTTACGATGAAAGCTAAATCACCTTAGGAGAAACATATATACCGTTATTTTATAACTGTATCTTTTTTTGTGAAACTTTTATTAATAAAAATTTTTACATGCGTATTCCGCTCTACTGTCCTACTCAACTACATTAGAGTAGGTATTTTTTATATTGTCTTTGAATTATTTTTGTTATCAATGTCAATTATGTGAACGTGAATGTTTATAAGCCGATGTTACATTATAGGAAATTAGATGAACCTTGGAAATATCAAGATTTTTATTACATTACATGCTTATTATGTATAATTTCATTCTGAGAGGAGGCCTGTGCCCAGCAGTGGGACGTATATAGGCTAAGATGATGATGATGTATAATTTAATAGAAAAAACCATGGCACTTGTAGTGATAATGAAATAAAAATTTCAATGACAGTCATATTCCCTGCTAATAATAATTAAGTTAATAAGCAATACCCTGGCTCAGTTATATAAAACTTGGTCGATGGAATGAATTGCTTTGATTGGATAAGATCGACGTTTCGAACCGTTATTTTTTCTTTGTTTCTACAGTGTTCCCGTGACCAAGAAGCTTGAAAGCTTTTTAGTCACAAATACGACCTTATGTTGTCGTAGCTTTAACTTAAACAATAAAGGAACATTTAAATCTAAATCACTTTCCATCCAAGTTGCGAATGCGACAAGGAATTAAAAGGTTTAACTTCTTTCCGAACTAACATATAAAGAGATAAAAAATGTCGTTTATGTTTGTTTATAATTATTAATAGACTCAAAAAGTACTAAAACGATTTAAATCATTCCTTCACCTGTAGAAATCAATAAATTTGGCTGCATTTTATCCTGGTAAGGGTAAAAGTCTCCACCGACGGGACACAGATGAAATTGCGGGAACCAGCTTGTAAATTATATTCTAAAACCCCGTTTTCACAAAAAATCTAGTGTCCACCATGCTTTACGTACGAACACAAGCGTTTTATGAGTGACCATTTTAAAGCGCTGTCGACACGGTGGCCCACGCACCAGACACCACGTCAAATAGACGCTACAAGATTATTATAGATATATTATTATTAACATCTAGTTCTAAAGCGATTTTCTTTTTCATTTGCAAAGTATTTTAATGGCAAGGAAAACTGGAGCGGATAAATGTGAAGACCCCGTCGCTCGCGGAGTTAGTAGAGTGGACAAAACTTCGGGGTAGGTAAGTATATGACTGTAATCATGTCGAAAAATATCGACGAGTTTCTAACTTAACTATTTAATTTGATATTTTTATGAAATTAAAATTTGGAATTCCGTAGAAAATAGTATATTTTTTATCGAGGGACTAAAATAAGCCAATATATATCCGAGGTGGTTGGCCACCCGAGCTTTAGCGAGGGTCTCTATTTATCCGAGGGTTTATTTATATTGACTTTTAGTATCGAGGTGAAAACTCTATTTTTCACTTCGATTGCGAGAAACGAATAGTCATTTCTTTTTGTCCATAAAACTTTCATATGTTTTTAAATAAATCATTCTAGCTTTCGGCGGCAAAAGATTATCAATTATGTCTTTTGCTCTTTGCTCGACATCATAATTTTCACTATCACTTGACGACATTGTGAGAATAATCTATTTATTTTAATCGTTTATGATTTACCTACGCTCCACAAGAATTTCAAAGTTTTCGCGGTAAGTATTTTTTTCCAACCAGATACAGATGTAATAAAATCGCATCGGCGAAATGGTCCATACACAAACTGGAATAAATAGAATGGCGCCACCTTCTATGCGGAAAAAGCATAGAACTAAGACCACGTAGACTAAGAACGTAACATTTTCGTCATGAAAATAGTCCACACACAATCTTATTTTATGCCAAAAACTAAGCAAGTACTGGCTGTTTGAGTTTATCTAAGTCACTCTAAGTAAATTAAAAAAAAAAATTACTTTTACTCCCTAGGGACTAAAGTACTCACTTTACTCCCGCCTCGTAAGGCTATATTGACCTACTTTTAGAGCATGAGAAGTGAAGTAGTATTAAACTAGCCAAGTGAATGTCAGCGTCGGACTGTCATGGTCACGGACTATACTGAAGTAAGTAATTAATTTATTTAAATTAATACGTACATATTTACCGTAAAATATATAATTACAAGAGGTATACTGATTGGCATAAGTACGGTGAAATTATGAGATAAGGACTGGTTATACACTGGTCTGGTCGTCTAATCTAAGCGGCTGAAGGAGCTTAAGTGGTGGATTTCCTCTTTACGTTCCGTTTTGTGATTATATGGCCGTCTACGGGCTAGCGCAGTTACTGGAGAGTGTATGGACTTATCTACAGTGGACTTCGAAATAAACTGCACGAATTTTTATTATTTTTTACTTGTTATTAGTAGAATATTGTTAATCATTTTTATGATCCATAGCCGCTTATCACTTCTGGTGCTGATTGTACTACCTAGAAGCAAACGTATCTTCGACAATGTAAATATACGCGTTCGAATGTCCACTTTTTAGTCAGTAGGTACAATATACCTATCATCATTCATCTATAACTTATGCATTATTTACACCTCTTTTAGGTAAAAGGTCAGTTTAAGCGCAAGTATATTATTTATTTGATTTATTACAAATTCGAGGTGACGTGTCATATATAAAACATTATTGTTAGTAAGAGCTGACACAACCAATCTTTGCGAAAACAATTCGTGAACTTGATTCACTTCGTTCCGATACGTTATGTGCGGTTCAGTAACCTATTAGTTCAGAAGGAAGAGTAGTGCTTGGAAACCTCTTGTATGCAGTATTTTTTAGAAATAATATCCTGTCAGTATTTAGTCACAAAGGAAGTTGAATATTTACTGAAAGGACAATTTAGGTACTTGATACAATGAGAGTACTAATGTACGCTACTATATGTGAAGCTCTTAAATAAATGACCGTTGTATGTAGTAGTACCTACTCGTAATGTGTCCGTATAGACAAACGAAATTACATGACGTTACATATTCTAAAAATGAAATATTCAAGTCTTATAATGAATTCTGTGCATTTGTGCTACGCTGTCCATCAGCCCGTTTGTAGATTGTAATTTACCTGTGTCGGTGACTTTACTTTTTGAACTTAAATAGGTACCAAGTTTGATTTTTTGAGATTTTGTGGTTTACGTATATTTCGTTTTCGTTCTAAACACTGACGGCGCGTGTCTGACTCAAAATTGATTGCTTTTTTTATAAACACGTACTATATTATGAACTTCTGAACGGTCTGTATTTAGTCTGTTATGCCAAATGATAATTTGACCAAATGCATAAAATGCGAAATGTTAAGATGCTAAAGATTCGTTTGGGAAATGAAACTACTGCGATAAGTTTTTTGGGAAGTGAAATTTGGCGAAAATTATTTTGCCGAAACGGCAGTACACCACTATACTACTTAATAAAACGGTATTTAACACAAACCCATTCAAAACCTTTATAAAATACTAAACAGCAGCAGTTCCTCACTCTCATAACTTTATCAATTAACCTTTCAAACGCTATTTGCTTATGGATGACCTAAATAAAGTTATGAGAAATCATATTCAAAAGATGATTTTTACACAGCAAAGTCAAGTCCCTGATTGTGCACACACAAGAAGCCTAACCTATTTGGGGTTTTCACCAGTAGGGCACTGTACGGGCGCGAATAGTGCACGGTCCCCAATATCAGCACATTTAAAATTCAAGTTTCATACAGAAGAAATATAAACAGAAGGATTTTATTCTTGGGCACTAACCGTCAGAGTTGAGGAGTCATTTCCCTTTATACCTTACCTACTAAAACTTACAAATATGAAAAAAGACGTAGTTAAAATTTTATTTTATTTGACAAGTAAGGTTTAAAATGTGTAATTATTTAGTGCATTTAACTTTTTCCTGTGGATGAATGTGGAGTAATGTGGTTTATAAAATGTATGTAACATAATAAATACGAAAGTAAAGTTACTAACTATAAATTCAATTGCATAAAAAATGACCTCCTCCCATTTTGAAGTCGGTGTAAAACTGTGTAAATAGCCGCTCTTGGAAAACAGAAAGATTAAAATTTTTAAAACCTAATCCATTTATAAGTATACGAGTAATAAAGGAATTAGATAGTCGTGCGTTGTCAAACCTGCAAGTCGAAATATTTTTGTTGCCTATAAGCTATCTAGAACCGAAACTTACTTGCTTGGAACACAATAGTGTTCAAATCTATAAAGCAAATATTCAGTTTGACCAATATTGTATTCAAATCTAGCAAGTAAGGTAACCCTTTTACAATGATACTCGTAACATTCAGTGGCTAACAGGCAAGAAGTTTAAATTCGAGCAGATAATAATCCGCTACGCGAAAGTTACTGAAAGTGCATGGGGCGTCCTATTGTGTCCAAGGCAACTCAATCTGCATTGCAGGGCTCATTACGTAGATAGGTGCCTCTCGCATTAAATATTATTTAAAGCCTTCAAAAGTTGTGACTAAACGCCAATGTAGGTAGAGTTGACATCCGTTCACGCGGTCCACCGCCCGGTGCCTGCCATGGACAGGAGGCGGCTCGCGGACGGTTGCGTAATAACCGCCACAGGCAGGAACCTTTTCAGCCAGCTGTATTACAAAAACTTTATTCAATATCGACCGTTTTTACTACATACATCAATCACGGTTTGCAAGTTGCAGTTGCTCAAAATGTATCCACGTACCTGCTTAATAGGTACTGTACTTTGACAATAGTTATAAAGACTAATAGGAAGTATTGAATATTCATAATGCTACGTTCAAAATTGTATCCCACTAATATCATAAATGTGAAAGTTCGTAAGTCTGTTTGTTTGTTACTTCTTCACTTCTTAACCGCTGAACCGATTTAGATGAAATTCGGTATACAAATAGTTTGAGTCCTGAGGAAGGACAAAGGATACTTTTCATCCTGGATATATAATTCCATCGGGATAGCGATAAACGAATTCTACGCGGGTAGAGTCGTGGGCAACAGCTAGTTATATAATATATTTTTCATTGTAAGCCGTTGCTAACCTACGGCACGGACTCGACTACGCGCAGATATCATGCAGGCAGCACACACAATAAACAGAGAAAATGTCGAATCGCCTTCGGTAACGCGTACTCGAAGAGTAATAAGTACGTTATAATATTGGCTCTGTGCACGACATCAGCGCCACCTAGCGTCCGCAACTTTGCAGGCTCTGATGTTTTGAAATTTCATCGTGACATTGTGACAAAAATCAAACCTATCACGTATTAAGAGCGTTTACACCTGCTGAGCTGGCAACGTTGCATTTTTGTTAGTTTTTCTCGATTATTCCATAAAAATTGAATGAAACTTAATAATGTTGTCTGGTAGAACACTTCTTAATATATAAGTTAATGTGTCTACTTCCATAATGATTCGTTATAGACTTTTATTTTCTTTAAAAACCGGTCATAAACATTAATTCGTTTTTAAGGAATATATATAAAGTTTAACTCGAATTATTATTGGAGTAGACACATTAACTTATATATTAAGAAGTGTTCTATCAGAAAACATTTTTAATTTTCATTCAATTTATTATTTATATGAGAAAAACTAACAAAAATCCAACGTTGCCAGCTCAGCAGGTATAAACGCTCTTAATTGATAATATAAAATAACTGTGATACCGTGATTTGGGTGGACAAAAGATTGTAAATTCAGTTTTGGTCATTAAAATTAAATGAGGTAAGTAAAATTTATTCAAAAAGTGGTTTTTATTTTGGTAATGTCAGGCTTTCACTTCATGTTTAGTTGTACTTTTACTGTAAGTAAAACAAAAAGATAAAGCTACCTCAATGTTTTCTTTAAATAATAGTAAAATTATATAATTGTTCTTATATCGCTAGTAATAAATTAAATATCGTTTTCAGATCAAAATGAGTAACATTTTGAAGACCGGTTTTGTGAGTACCTCACTCATCACACAAAATAATTTCAACCACAAACCGTTTTATAAGGAAAATTGTTGGTATCTGCTGGACATGTCCAGGATGTAGAGGAATTAAGAGAACAAAAAAAGGACAGTGTTCAATAATTCAAGCTCGCATCATAACACAAACATCTATTACTAAAATTAGGTAGTTAAGTCTAAACAAATAGCTTTGTTAATGACAGATTCATATGAATATGACAGATGACCGAGCCTGCATTATTTCTACTTTTGGCCACTATGAGCACTGCGATAGATTTCATTACCCCCACCTAATACTTCGTACCCAGCGAATACTATTAGTCTAGTAGCTAAATAATATTATTTTTAGCTAAGCAATATTATAAAGATTCAACAATCTGTAGAGCCACCTTTTGACACCCTTGTCAATGTCTTTTTAACCCCCGACGTATTAAGAGGGGTGTTATAAGTTTGACCGTTATGTGTGTCTGTGTGTGTGTCTGTCTGTCTTTCTGTGGCACCGTAGCTCTTAAACGGGTGGATCGATTTGAAAGCAGGTTTTCTGGCAATGGTTTTAGACATGTTTTATCAAAATCGGTTCAGCCGTTTTTGAGATATTGAACTTTGAAGTGACAAAGTCGGGGATTTTCCAACTTTTTGTTGGTTAGGTTATTAAGTTTTTGTTAAAAAAAACGGCCAAGAGCGTGGTGAACTCGCGCACTGAGGGTTCCGTATATATTTTTAGGTTCCGTATCTATAAATATCCAGTATTAGCAGATATACCATCAGCCAAATAAGTGGTCTATCAATAACGAGTTCCTATCAAATGAATAAGTCGCTAAAGTCGAACTTTCAAGTTGACAGATACGTCTATTGGCATTATTGTTTTATGACATGCAGACGAATATCAACTTTAGGGTGGTAGACCACAATATTTGGCTGATGGTGCTTTTCGCTCACTGGACCTACATTAATAACTAATCTACAATGCATATCCAAAAGTTAACCTTACGACAAGTTAAATAAAAGCTTGTCAAAAGAACGGTCATGCATGATTGACCGACTCATCAACGTCCTAAACTGTAGGACCTACACCCTTGTTGATCCTTTATAGAAAACTGACATTTTAAAAGTCTATCTTATAACGTAGACAAAGGACTAAAACAGATTTCTGGAAAATCTCCCTCTGTAAGGGTTACAAAGCGCTGATAATACGAGTATAAGGGGTGAAAGTTCTCGTACTCGGTAATTTTGAAGTTAAAAATGTTAAATTTAGATGTTACTTTAAGAATAAAAAATAAAAATCTCGTGTCTAGGCGATTTCGTGAAATCAACCCCTATATACTTGAAATCTTCTGGATATAATGAGCACAGTACGTCTTTAATTAATTTGTTAAGCTGTAGTTTTGTAGTAATTAATACACAGCAAAAATATAAAAGCTACTGAAATTAACTCAAAATATTGCCTTCAGAGCATTTTGAACATTCACTACAAAAAGGGGATAGGTACAGGGTTGAACGAAACTTTCCAAATTTTGAAGCATATTCAGGTAGGTATCCCTACCAAACATTATTATTATGGTAATTAGGTTACGGATACGGAACAAAATAACTAAATATTAAATGAGAATAAAAACAGCTTTTTAAGGGTAGAAATAGAAGAACAGCATTTTAATTAGAATTTTAATCATTTTAAATATGAAAATCATGTTATTGCGCGGTAAAGTAAAAAAGTAAGTAAATTAATTTAATAATCACATCAATAATCTACCTACAATTATCCGTTTTCAGGTAAATTATGCCACGGGAGTAACGAAGGAGCTTCATCATTTTTTTTTCTCTGCACTGCCAAAATCGCAGACAAAATCTAGTAGTTAATAAGTAGGGACCGTGTTTTACACAGTTTTGACGACGCAGGGAGTCATTTGTAACTTGTTCACATTAAACTTGCTTAAGACACTAACTTTCTTTTGAAAAGTGCTCATTGAAAATGGGCAGTCGATTCCTTTAATCGTGTACCAAATCCTATTACTAAAACCGCGTTATACCCCGTCCTCCCATCTGCCCTCAACTTAAAACTTATTACGAACGAAAATGCTTTTGGTTATTTAATTTTATAGTGCTTGCCTGCTGTAAATCTCAAATACATCGCAATGCCTAATTCGTCGCTGTTGTTCCTTAAACCTAGCTGTTAACTATCTTTGGGTTCGCTCTTAACAAGTTAAATCAAATTCAATCAAATCTCTGGATCTAGCTCCAGACATTTTGTTTACTTTTCCGAGTTTATTAATGTGTAAATGCTATCACTTATGCCAGCCGTCAGCTGTGCTAACTTGTTGGCCGGTAAGAAAATTCTCTCAACGAAAATTGGCAACAACTCGTGTCACTCGATCGGGAATCGAAGCTCTTTGTGCTTCCGCGCTCTAGGACGGGTGAAACGCAAGAATGCGGCGTGCGTGCGGGGCTGCGGGGAGTGCTGGCAGCGGGGCGGCCGGGGGATGCGTCGCGGTGGCGCGGGCGGCGGGAGGCCGCGGGTCTGGCGCGTGCCGCAGTAGCGTGGAGGCGGCGCCACGGACGCCAGTCTCCAGCTCTTGGCATAGCCGGCTGATGCTGGCGCGGACCGGGCCACACCGCGCCACTCGCTCCCACACGTCACGCAAAGGCTAGTACTCGCACCGACCTGGTGGTTCCCGCGTAGCGTTCGACTTGCATTCGTGACGACTCGACGTCAACTCAGTGTTACGATTTCACGGCAGTCCCTGCCTTCCTGGAGCTTATGAGACAAAGCGCGGTAACGTTAAGACAGCCGGCAGTCATTGCGCCTTTTGCCTCCCACTCATTGTTGAAATCCGTCCTCTTTTAAGCCGTTTCGCCCCTCATCATTCATACTGAACTGCAATTGAATCAACCACTGTAACGCCCACGCGATTGCGAAGTTTTTCTGCCAGATCTGTCGTATTTCAATTAACAGAATGTCCCGTTGGTAATCAGTATCCCGTTTTTAAATGCCTTTATCAATTACAACCCTTATTTACATACCTGTATATCACGCTCTACGCTGGCATCATTTTACAACGCAACTTGAAATCCAAACAACGTTCTTTTTAGCTTCCTTCATTTTTTTAAGTAATTTGTCCAATTTATTACATTATAAATAAATATAGCTGTGCGAAGCTTTTGAATTACAGCCAACATCTCTATCGTGAACATCATTTTACAAGCCTTCTAATGTTAGAAAAAAGCTATTAAACAGTATCTACGTCATATTTTAATCTACGTTTAAATCGTTGTCCTTCTTATCTAAATATACCACTGCATTAAACGTGATAATATAAGACATGTCATCCATTTAATCCAAATTCACGGTTGAAATTTAAATCTAAATAGACACGCCTGCAAGATACAATTCATTTTAAATAAAACAGTTCATAAATACAAAAGAAGACAAACATTATGCTCTGCGGATGACATCGCGCCTTATAAACAATAGCACAGGACGGCAGATAACCGCTAATTTGACGTTTTTCTGTCGCATATTGAAAATAATTGGCACTAGTTGGCTGATTATTTTAACTCTACTGTCATGGAAATACTAACTTACATTTATTTCCCATTATAATACAGAATATACAGGATTTTTTAATTATTTTAAATTACTCGGACACCTTCGCATTAAAAAGATTAATTCCAATTACTTAATATAATATAATACGTAAGTAAGCCTCTTTAAAATATGTACCTAGATATAAACAAATTCTAGTACGTATCATGTCGTAAATACTCGTACATAAAAGAGGACCAAACACTTAATACTTCAAGTAGCCAGTGTTCAAACTTATTACGGTTAATTTTCTGTTCGATCGGATTCGTGCAACTTATCTGGCTTACATAATACATACTCGTAAGCCCCCGTTGCCTGGGACAGACAACCTTTTAGTTTCAGTATCACTTTCTTGATGAGATGATCGACACATTGGCCCGTAATCGTCTCATACTTCCTAGCGGCTGTATGGTGTCGTTATGTCGTATATAAATACGATCTTGTCATCTCATCGAAATAAATACTTCTACCGAAGGCTTATACATTGCTTGCCACATAAAGAAAAAACTAATAGGTTTAACCGATAGAATAGATGAACGGATTAATGGAAGGAAGACTCGGAAAATTATTAAAACGAAGCATAAATTTTATCGGTTGTCAACGTCGTATCAACGTCGAAATAAAACGCGCTTATTAATAAATAGTTTTCTTCTATTGCCTGTTGCAGCACGTGGCAATATGATAAAACATAATAAAGTAGGGAAAAATAAATGTTACGCTATTTTTCAAACGGCAAAAAAAACTTTTAACCAGGAGGATACGTAAGTTTTCATACTCTGGTGACATAACACACTGCAGTTTTCACACTGACCGAATCGCGTCATTATACTACAACATATTAATTAATTCAATACGAAAAACATCTTTTATTTTACTTTTAATTACATGTTTTTTGTATTCGTGTACTAAAATATATATTTGATTGGAATAAACATAATACATTAATACAATCAAAGAATATAGATCCGTATTTATGCTAAAAGTTAACACAAATACTTCTGAGCAGATTATTTTCACTGCAAATCTTAATTATGAAAAATATGGTGTAACACTTACTTTATTACAAGATTGCCAAAAAAAAGGGCATATATATTTTTTATAGGATACGCAAATGATTCTTAATTGTATGGGCCAACCTTAACCAACCAATCTATGTCGTAATCATATTAAGTTCGCTATTGAAATACCATTTAGTAGAGGTGAAATTAAACAAAGAAACAAATAACTACTGCACTTACCTTTCTACTGTCCAAAAAACACAAATACAAAATTAGTTTTCCACCTGCCACCGACTGAGCGTGCAAAGTGCAAGCACTAAAATTTTTGTTTAATCTATACTTCTATGAGTATATTTACTAACATTATAAAGAGGTGAAGGTTGTGAGTTTGTGAGGTTGTAGGGGTAAATATCTGGATCTATTGAATCGATTCAGAATAAATAAGTACAGATATTTTGAGTCCCAGGGAAGGAATAGGATAGTTTTATCCCGGAAAATTGCACAGTTCCCGCGGGATAGCGATAAACGAAATCTACGCGAACGGAGTCGCGGGCAACAGTTATGGTGTTTAATATGTTCGTTCTTGTTGTACCTACCTACTCAATAACGCTTTAATAGCTAGGAGTGTTGCCGAGAGATTGAAGGCACATATCGGTTGTTCGAGAGGCGCTTGAGCAGTGGGCGCTTTGCGCTTTTCTTGAGGTCACTTTGTAGTCGAGTGTTCTTGAAATCCGAGTCTCACTTATTGCTCAAATGGTTACACAGGCCATTTGTTTCATTGTCTTTCTACCAAACGGTTTTGACATCTTAAAATTGAACGTGATTAATTACCTATAAGTTTTATTGATATTATGACGTTTCGCTTTTATTTACCTTCACCTCGTATATTTATTTGTTTGCTTCCAATCTTGCATGGTAATCTTGATCCCTTTCTAGAGTGGTCAGACTAACTTGAAATTTGGAAAACATAACAATATAAATTGGACTTGGTTCTTGGATTGGAATGGGTTCGACATCAATATCATCGTCGGGTACATCACCCACATTTGTTTTGCTGATTATATAGTCATAATGGCGGAGTAGCTGGAGAAACTTAATACTTACCATGCTTTGTGTCCTCAGTATCATCTCCCAACAAGTGGATCTTAAAATTAACATGGACAAGCCTAAAATCATGTCAAATGTTCATGTCACACCCGTACCGGTTATCGTTGTGAATAATAAACACGAGGTTATTGACCACTATGTTGACCTTGGATAAATTTTGCAGTTTGGAAGGTCCAACTTTGTCAAAAATATGGCCCGAAAAATCCAACTAGGAAGACGAAATTACCAGTGTGTGTTACCAATGATGCCAAATGGCTCTGAACCGTGGTCCTTGACTGTTGGCTTCTTAGAGAGGCTCAGAGTCATGCAACGACTTTCCGACGACGTTTTCCAACGGTTTCTTCCCCAATAAAGGTCCTCCAGTAGCGACCACGAACGGTTGCAGGTTATGCACGAACGAAGAGTTGGCATGGTTATCCCACTACCGGTGATTGCAAGTGGCAAGTTGTCGTTCATTGTGGCATTCTAAGTAAGTCTTTGTTCATCAGTGGACGTTTTCTGGCTGCTGCTGCTGCTGATGATGATGATGATATAGATTGGATGACAACTCATGTACAGTGAACAAAATATGCAGTCAGCCAAGAAAGCTTGTAAAATTATTTCTTTAACAAAGACATTTAGATAACGCTTAATTAAGACTAAAATATCAAGTAAAGCAAGTCAAATAAAGGAAGGTAGTACAAGCAATTAATACTAGTATATTTGTCTATCTAACTTTCCTCACACTCAAAACCAGAAATTAATTGCGGTTTCATTAAAATGTTTCTTTAAAAAATTAATATAAATTAATCATCTTGTACAACCCTATGGGTAAGATGATCCCCCAGGCAGAAGTTAGATGATCCCTATGATCATCTTACCCCCATTCCTAGTAAACAAATATTATTATGAAGAAAAAGGTTATAAAAAATAAAAGTAATATTTTACTGCATCAACAGCAATTTTATTTTTCACTTCTGCCCTTCGTTTCAATGACATTATGGGCGCTGCAAACTCTTTATTTGCTTTTTGAATTCCATGCCATTTTTCACAGCATGGAGCATCAAGAGCGGCTGTCATCGGTTCCTGCGATTACTCATCTCGAGTGGTTTTCCTTTTGTAATTAGGCGGTATCACGTTTGCCTAACAATGACTTTAAAAAATGTTGGATAAACTCCGAATTGTTGATAATATAAACAATAGACTACACCACCCTGAAGACAGAATAAAGCACAGACAGACTGACAGATAAAAGCGGGCTTCGACTATTGCTTAGAATATTCAAGACTTATAAAATTAAACAAGAAAGTCGACCTAAAATTGCATAAAATTACATATAGAATGGAATCATCTTGGCCTGAGTTTTACTTTTTCATTACGAAAATGAAGCATATTAGAAAGCCACAAACACCAGTAATTTACATTTAACATTGCTTAAATTAAAGTAACATAAGCTCAAGATCATCAGCTCAGGTCCAGAGCTATGCATTACCAGTGAAATTGGCTAAATGGCGTTAGTGGTTTTGGTTTCGGCACAATCGCAAAGGATCATTATACCCCAAGGGATCAACTCGTACTACTTTCCCCTACGTGGTTTTGTTTAGTCAGGCAAAACATAACGCTTTTTTCACCAAGATTCAGTAATATAAATTTCCATCCAGTAATATTTAAGGTTGAGCGACGAATTACACACAGCACGCCGTATTTTAGTAATAAAAATAAAACAATAACAATTTCCTGCCTGCCTCGGTCCGGTCATACATACGTCATATTTACTTGACCAAGTGAAAAAGATACAGATACTTTCATAATGCACTTGCAATGCAGTGCTACGTCGTACCGTGCACTCATTAGCAGACGCAAACACAACACAAACGCTTAGAATGACTACGACTACGAATGTGTAGTAACTTCCAGCTTTAACTAACGGATAGCTACGTATATAATCAAAGATAGCTACATATATAAGTAGAGTTACCTACGCTAATCAATAGATGTGTATTTTATACCACACATGACGAGTACGTAACGTTATTATTGATAACACATTTTTTAAGATTGGAACCCGACCGCCGAGAAGAATTTTTTTCATTATAACTAATTCAAAACTCAGAGCTCTTTTGGATGGAGACGCCGCTACTGTGTTGGTCACCAAAAGAGTTGTTGTGTGTTTTGTATACCAAAAGAGTGATACATTGGTTATAACGCCCAGATGCGTATAGTAGACGAGCCAAGTTCTAAAATTAAAATCGACACTCGTCGAGTTGAACCTACGAGTATCGTGCGCTATTGGAAATGGATTCAAAAGTTAGGGGACTCAGATTGCATTCCTCATTTATTCATGTTGGGTCGTTCCGTTTCGACGGAGTTCCCACCCAATGGATTTTCAATAATGCGCTTTTAACGAGAGCTCTTAGTATTATTGTTAATTAGAGTCAATTAAAACTTTTCAGCATTTAATTAAATAGAAAAACAGTTACACTCCTTTTAATTCACAATACGATGTTATTGGTTTTCAAAACATTAGTAAAAAAAAGTAACTATCTATACTCAACGCCGTATTATAGATTCCAAAAAAGTTACCAAAGATGGCCGAACATCAGTGTCACAAGTGTCATTGTCATTGTGGTGTTCCAGATGTATTAATGTGCATTAATAAAAAAATAATCTTATAATATATTTTTTTATTTAGACCTTAAATAGGTACCGGCAACAGAAAACTTAACAGAAAACAAAAACTCAAGAACGAAAATTACCACGAGTATAGAAAGCATTCGATCAATCCAAACGTCAGGCCATACTACGAAGTGCAAAATTCGAACTTCGTAACTTGCCATCCCGCTGACGCTTAAGTTATTTAATACGAGAGTCAGAGGGACAATACAATACGATACGAACTTCGATTTCTTCGTAGCCCCCCAGATGCCGAATGAAGTGACAATTGGAGATGTCATGGTGGCCCTGTGGCCGCCATGTTTACCATAGTTTCCACGTGATTTGTTGTCAATATTTTTATGTGCATATCAAAAATATCAATAAATAGTATATACGCAAATTATGAGATTAATATAGTATCCAAATGTTGTTTAAACCTGAAGTATTACCACTGTAATATGAACTTTTCTACTACAAAACAGTTTCCACCATATATCTGTTGGTGAAATTAATATTCATATAAATTATTTATTTATGCAGTTGCATTTAATTTAGCTTTACAGTTATATATAAATAATTTACTTATGTACATTATTTAGAAAAGTTAAAACTTACCGATGCAAAACTTTTTCATTTTATTGGCAACACATGAGTAGGTTTTTTTGGAATCTATATACGGCGTTGAGCTAAAGGTCTTTTCCGCGCACAAATAGTTTTGCGGTGAAATATTTTAGTACGGGCAGTGCCACATGCATTCCATTAAGTTTCATTCAGGCTTTAAAAACCAACTCCTTTCATAAAAAATATATAGGTACTATTTACAATATTTTTTCTTCATGTGGCTTCGCCGTAGGACGCCGTGACTCGTACGAGTATGTTGTAGGTATGGTGTTAACTATCAATATGTCAACTAGTCGATATCTTTTGATTTTTGTGTCAAAAGTTTACATACTACTACAGCAAACTACCATTAACTCAAACGGAACCTGCATGTCACTTTTATGCTCAGAAAAATATAATTTAGGTTAGTTCTTTAAACTTGTACATATTGTCACTACTAAACGGAGCTTGACACAAAATTGATATTTAATATCTTCCAGCAAGTAGCCATTACACTCCTCAATAAAAAGATCGCAGTTATAATAAAACAATGGCAGATTTCTTGCTTTAGTATGTTTTGCTTTAGCGGTAAAACCATAATGGTAAAAGGTGACAGAAAGCATTATAAAGTATATTAACCGTACAATTTGCAAAGATGATATTTGATTTCTAAACAAAGCAAAATTCATGTCAAATAATAATTTGCCAATTGCGCAGTCTATCGAATATTCTAAATCTCGCCATTGTCAATATTAATTTGCGGCCCATATAATAATAGCTCGTAGTAGGCCTGCAAGTTCCCGATAATAGAATAAATATATTTTATTTAAAAAATCGATAGTAAATAAAATAGATTCGATCAATTGTTTCTCTATTAAATATGGCGAATAAAAATGAATTACCTCTATTAAATCCGTATTATAATAATCTGTATTGCAACACAAGTTATGTATTAGTTAACACGGTCGATAGCGTCAATCCGAGACTCCGAGCAGAAAGTAAAGCGGTACCTATATCATGTTTCAGTTTGCAGTGCCACGTGTCTTGGGCTGCACATACATATAAATTATTTAGCTATAATGTTAATACTATATTGTGTGGTGTGTTGTACTTAATTGCATGTAAGCCGTGCACACATGTGCGGCCGCGGGGTCGGCGACAGCCGCTTGGCTCATTCGATAAATTGGGTGCTTTGGCAGCCTACAGCTTCCACGTGGTCACGTATGCTTACAGGCAATTTAGCTGGGGCAGCAATGCATACACCATAAAGCATACGTACATATAGGTAAATAATCGATTCAATCTTGTTTCCGTTCATGTTTGATTTGATGCAGTTTTAAATACGATTCACGAAACTAAGTATCTATTTAAGTTATAAATATTATACCTAACTATTGTTATAAAATATCTTTGTCTTTAATATTTAATTATGGACAGTGTCGCGTAGTTTTGTACTCGCACTTATAACGCTGCTTTAGCATGCCCTTTTATCGTGTCACAGAGCGCTATTTTAGATTAAAGACGGCTATTTGCATGCAAACGACTGCAGCATCTGTCACCAAGTCAAATTAGCAAATTTAAAAATTTGCTGCACGTGCATGGGTTTGGCGCATAATTCAGCAGCACTAGCGCTCGGACGCTTCTTGGTTTACGATTGCGCATTGCTGCTGCCCTGCTGCCTTAAAACAAGCACATTCATAATATAACTACTTCGACTAGGTATAGAACCTACAGTTATTATATTTTACCAGGTTATTTATACACATATATAGATATTATTATAAATTAAACTTATTGTCTCCAACAGAGTACCTACCAAGCTCAGCCAAGCATGACGTATGCTGACAAACAACCATTCTCAAAAATAAAACTCGTAGGCGCATAAATTGTCGTTTGAGGACTCATGGCAGTTAACGAAACTCTCGAAAGTATAAAATGTCAGCTGCTGATACGCTTTATATCACTTCGTACAGGGAACCATATGAAGCACTTTCAAAGACGTTTTCGGCAAGCAAATAATTTTTCTACCACTTATCATGCGGAATCCATTGCTGGAGTAAACGATCTTTTTTTTAATTATAAGTGCCCCTGATTAGTTACACCTGTAGCTATTGAAATATTTCTAGGTTCCTATTTTAGTTAAACACATTAGCTAGCGGTTAGAACAACCTTTTTAACAGACTTCAAATAAAAGGAGGAGGTTACCTATCGATTCGGTTGTATTTTTTAATCCTTATTGTTTTTATAAGCAGATGATGTTAAAATTTGCAAGGTCACCACGGATTTCAGTTATTCAGCACCCGTATTAGCTACGTGCACGACGGTGGCGACGCGTAGCGGTGTCAACATTTGAGGAGGCTGTCAAATAATGGCATGTAAACATTGTTATTTTTTGCAAATAAAATTAAACCAAAGATTAAAATAACACTGATGACGTTATTTAAGTGCAATTTATTCAATAGTGTAACTGTAGGTAAAATGAATATATCATAAAAACCGGGTTTGAAAGTATTACACACAATATTAGTTTCCAACCACAAACCGTGATCAAAGGCAATAAATTAGTATGAGCCCAGCATGTAAGAAATGTTGGAGAACGGCGACATAACGGCCAGAGTTACTTAATACAAGCCAGACATCTGTGACACCTACACCCTACAAAACTAGTTTAAAATGTAATTGCAGAACGGTATTTCGTTTAAGTCATTTCTCATCACTTGGAGGCTTCTTATATCCTTCTTTTAATAGTTACAGATCAATGATGCTCGTGTCGTCATTGGTAAAATATTATAAACATGTTAACTATTCCAGTAATGATGTAATTTAAGGTTATGTCGTGAGCCGCGAATGACACTTACTTCCTTCTTTTCACAGCAGCTATCCATTTTATTCGTTGTTCTTATGGGCCGCTCTTGAGAAAATATAAAATTTACCTGTGCTTTTTCCGCCGTTATTTTTGCAGTGAACAACGCAGTACAGTCGTAACCCGTTTTTTTGCTTTGATTTGTACTGAATTACTTATATTTACAGACAGTCATCCGAATTTACTTCCAATTTTTGTCATGTTGTGCGCTGCGATCGTTGTCTGTACCCCCACCACCCGCATCGCACATAGCCAATATGCCAATATCTTCGTTTTTCGTACAAATCCAGTAGTGTAGTCATGTGTCATTATTATTTTATTTTATTTTTATTCGACTGGATGGCATACAAGCAAGTGCGTCTCCTGATGGTAAGAGATAGTGGCAGGTGCGCTAGCAAGAGCACTGGCCCTCCAGTAATACCAATAATTAAGGAGACCGTAATATTTATAACTAGAGTGTTCAATACATTAACGAGTATATTTGAATAGAGTAAAAGTAAGTCAGTATCTCTCTAGGAAATTTATATAACGAATGCATAAATTTGTGAGTCTTTGTGTTATTTTCTCTTTCACGCTAAAACGGCTCGACGCAATTGGATGAAATTTAGCACACGTATTATATGTACTTGGATTTACACATAGAATACTTTCATCTCGTAAAATTACGTAGCTCCTCTAAAATAGCGATAAATGAATTCTTCGGAAACAAAAATAAAACAAATGTTCAAAATCGAATGCTATTTTGTTCTTGTTTTCCATAACGATTATTTAGAAGCCCCTGCCAACGTATGTACAGCTGCATTATTAAAACCGTATGTTAAACGTACGCAAAAGCTATGCCGTACCTATACTAATTAAAATTCAGAGCATTGCGGGTCGCAGCTTGAACCGCCTACTATTTAATAAAAAGTGGGGACAATTCAGTTGCACGTTACGTTCAACTTTTCTACAGCAATAACGAACAGGCAACAAAGAATAAAAAAATGAGGGGAGGCTGGAGTTAACTCACGCTTTACTAGTCCCGCAACAGTAGAAATTAATTCGTAAACCGATTGTGGTTTTATTTTAGATATAGCTATGAAAACTAATCTAAGCTTTTAAGGCTACGTAGAACATGTATGTATGTCCTTTTTACCCCAGTTGCATCTCCGATCCACATTCATTATTATATGTATACATTTAATTTATTGAATGAATGATAAACTTTTGGAACACCCCTCTTGCATTCAATAGTGCTCAGAATCGATATGGAACTTGGATCATTTTCAGGGTTCTGTAAGCCTAAAAAAGAACCCTTATACATGTACCTACACCATGTCCGCACGTTTGACTGTCCTTCGACATTATTTTGTAAATTAACCATGCGGACAAAGATTCTAGTGTAAAACCCCCCTCAATACAAGCTAAACCTTTGGGTTTAAAAAAAACTGAATAGTATATATAAATATACAAGAAATTAAATGGAAAACTAGGTATCACAGCTTTAGGCTTTAAAATCTGACCAGAATTATAAAAAACCTCACCATATTGCGGAAAATCAATAGAACTAATTTCTTGCACTGGTAACACTAAATTCAAATGGCATCTGTCTATTGCTGTCAAAGTTTAAAGTTGTTTGCGCGTGATATTTTAGTGTTATTTTGTGGGTTAAAATGGCGAAGATTATTCATAGCCCTGGAAGGAAATTAATTCACAATGTATAAAAGTATTTTTCACAGAAAAAGTCCGAGGGATTACAAAATATTCCTTTAAATAACGTCACCGACACCGTTGTCAATATGACTGGTAGGTATCGTATTGTAAGTGTAAAGAAGGTTGCTATATAAAACGTAGAAGTGCTGCCCTCGCGTCAGGTTTGTTATACTCGTATTCCTGGTCAGCCTTTACAAGTTCACGCGTAATAATCTTAATATTGAATATTTATACGAAACACTGCGCGTGGCCCGGCACGTACTTGGCCGGTTTTTAGGGTTCCGTAGCCAAAATGGCAAAAACGAAACCTGTCTGTCTGTCCATCCGCGCCTTTGCTCAGGGACTATCAATGCTAGAAAGCTGTAATTTTGCACGAATATATATTTAAACTATGCCGACATAATGGTACAATAAAGAATTTAAAAAAAAAATTAGGTTAGGTTAGGGGTGTTTTTTTTCTCATCCAACCTTGTAGTGTGGGGTATCGTTGGATAGGTCTTTTAAAACCATTTTTTGATTCAATGATTTGTTTGCAAAACATTCAACTTTTAAGTGCAAATTTTCATTAAAATCGAGCGCCCCCCCCCCCCCTCTAAAATCTAAACCTAGGGTGGAAAAATTTGAAAAAAATCAGGATGCTAGTAAGTTTATCAAACTTACAAGTGAAACTATCACGGTTAAGTTTTCTAGAGAATTATTAGTAAGTAGTTTAAGAGTAAATAGCAGCCTAAGGTATAAAATATAATCCTAAATTTTTTCGTAATGGCTACGGACGGTTACGGATTTGAAAAAAAGTATTACATCTCACAGACTTTCAACAACAAGAGAACTACTCCCTAGATAGGTAAATATAGAACCTGTGCTCCAGGATAAGCAGCGCTTCTCCCCACGAATAAGAGTTGGATTTATTAAACATAACATTACCTATACAGAAAAAGGAATTTTTAGAAGAACTTTTTAGGTTTTTTTAGTTCCAATTTTGAAGGTTTTTCAGTTAGGACAAATCATTTGTCACTCACACAGAGTCTTGCCATGTTACTGACAGGGGGTTTTCTTTAGCCAGGATTCGAAACTAATAAGTAGCCATTTATATGTATAGGGGGTAGGCGTGTAGTAGAAATTATAATATCCGATGCCTCCTTCTCTTAGATGTTAAATAAATTGAGTAATTGATCCCGTTGGGTTGAATTTCTCATAAATCCGAATGAGACTGGTCTGTCTCCGTTTACAAATTGAATCCGATTGATATAGATATAAATTGATTGATAAAAATGCAGGAGAAAACTGCTTCTTTAACATAATATAAAATGTATCTCACGTTATAATGTTTTCGAGTCATTTTTCGATGTCGTGATATTTATCTTATTTCTCTGTCCTATTTTTTTACTCATTTGACCAAAAAATGCATGCTCCCATGAAAGAATATTTGTTCAGAAACATAAATATTGTTTTCGCACTAATTTTTATAAAACCATTTAGATAATAATTAACATTTTAGTTTTTGTGTCAACAGGAATCAGAAACTGACGACAGAGGAATAAAAATAGTTATAAATTAATCATAAAATATAAATAGTAATAAAAATATTACTAAACGTAAAAATGAACAATGTAGGCATTTAATTATTCCTGTTTTTTTTTACTTATTACTTAGTTACTTATGATTTGTACTAACACACTCACCGACAAATCTAAGTAAGGAGGGTGGTTAAATTTACTGGTGAGTATAGTTTCAATCAAGTTATCTATTAAAGATCAAATTTGCATGATCAGTCTCATTAAATAATTTATTAAATCAGGATTGACTTTGCAGAGGTTCATATCAATGAACTGAAGGCAATTACTTTGCTCGACCGCGACCTTATGACAGCTATATATATGCAACAAATGTGTGTTCATGCAGATCCTCTACTTGCACACTGTAAGAACACACACAATCACATACTAGACTAAGTGGCTATTCACCACCCATTGATTAATTTTATTTGACGGATAAATGTGATGCCGTCTCCGTCTATTCGAACAAACAAACAGAGATGGCATCACATTTATCCGTCAGATCAATTTAATCAATGGATGGTGAAACAGGGGGTAACAAATCAAAACAAACATTGAAATTTGTTATTTGTAAATCCGCTAGTGGGTAGGTACTACTACTGGGCACTTTATATTTCTCAAACCAACTACTACTTACCTACATTTATTTTTAACTTTAATAGCCACATAAAACACCTTGAAATTTTATGTTTTTACTGTTAAGGCATGTTTTATTAAAAAAAGACACTATGAAAACAGTATTTTTTTATTCCGTTGTCTATTTATCCATAGGAATAAAGGCCAGAGTAATAAGAAAAATAGATAAAAATACTGATGGCTCATAATACGAACATATTGGAAGGTTACCGTTAATACGTAACTACAGAAAGGAAGTACGAAAAGCAGTGAATCAAGCGTTAAAAAACCTGGCAGAATAATAAGAATGTTACCTAAACCAGGATCAGAGAAATGAAATACTTACATATTTACCTCCGTAACTCTGGAGCGAATTACACCAGCCAACATGTCCACTATGTGACATGTTCGAAACGAAACGCGAGTGAGTTTATCACCAGTTTCTAGCTAGTTTCTTAATTTTCTTTATGAAACAACTGATGGAAACTAAATTTAAGCCGGACACATCTTATTTCCTTAGCTATAAGAATAATTTTGCAAGTAGAAATTATTTGCCAGTTGTTTTTGATGTAAGAATCATGGGGTTAATTCTTTTTTTGTAAATTATTGGAATCAGGTACACTAAAACCGATATATGTCCCAGTTAAATACAAATACTATGCTACCTCTGAAAAAAGAACTTCTAAACTAAAGAGTTGAACATAGAAAATTGGGGCTTCGAAGAATCAAAGTATAGTTTTATAGTCGAGCGCAAGGCAAACTGCCGTAAGACCATTTTTCCGAACCATTTCGGCATATTTTCATGCCTTGGTTGTACCTGTGGAAGGCTGAATTCTATAAGAGCTCTCGAACTTTTAGATGATATCATCATTAATTTAGAAGTTATCTACAGAGTTGCAATGTTACCGTCTTACGCCGAGCCATCTTGGTAAATATTGCTTAATCTGATGAGCATTTTCTGATGATATAGAAAAATCAAAGGTCAAGAGTACCTAAAGCCCAAAGAGCTTGGCCAAACTATTGCAGGTACTGAAATGCCGTCTTAGTATAATATTATTTTATAAAGGATTTATCTTCTCTACATGATGTGAAACCCTAAGAGCCTCGCCAAACTACAAGAGTTTTCTATATTCTGTCTTATTAAAAGTTATTCAATCTGATGAGCGCTTGTTATTGGTGCAATAAATCAAAAATCAATGTAAATTAAAAGAAAAAAAGAAAGACATTGCGTAACCAAATCAACAACACACAACACGTAGAAAAATAAGATATATAATCCCGCAAAAGGTCGCTTTTTAGCCCATTTTACTCTTTTTCTTACATTTATTTCTTATGGGTGATTTATCCGATTTCACTACATTTTACAAGCAAAGAAGCTTTTGCCTTCGGCTTCGGTTATCGCGCGCTGTTTCCTCGGGAACTGCATTTTTCCGGGATAAAAATTTGTCATTCTCTGGCCCATAAACTATCTCTATGCCAAAAATCACCACGATCCGTCGCCCCGTTTCGACGTGAAAGACGGAGAAACATACAAACACACACACACACTTTTGCATTAATAATATTAAGTGTGGATTCTTTTCAATTGAGACTTGACACGTTTTTACAGCATGTTTTTGTTGGTTAGTAGGTATCCTAATTTTAGAAAGGATGTAGTTTCACTACGGGCAGGTATTGTTTTTTTTTATTGTATTTATACTCGTAGCAGCACGAATCTTTTTTCGAAGGGCCTTTCCGTAGTTTCTTTTTAACAATACAGTATACCTAGAGGTGACCGTTGCAAAGTCAGCTTATTGTACCTAATTAGGTACTGACCGAAATAAACAGTTTAAAAGACACCATTGTAACACGTTAGTTTAGTACCAATACTAATCGCATAGCCACCGCAAACGAGCTTTGCATAGTCAGCAATAGCAGCGAAAGTGAATTTGACTTACTCAAAAACAAAACTGACTACAAAAACCATGAAATTAATTTTTTAGGTACCGACCTAAGTACTAGCTTGAAGTCGGTGCCTCAGCACGACCCAGCAGGAGTGCAACAATAGTGACTATCGTCTACCTCACCTACATACTATTATTGGGCTTCAATCACTCCTGCTGGGTCGTGCTGAGGCACCGACTTCAAGCTAGTAGGTACTTAGAAAATTATTTTCATTGTTTTTGTATATAGTCGTTTCCACTTTTTGTTAAAGTTTTTTATAGTTTGTTTTAATTTTTTGTTAAAAAAAATCTTTATTTCTCACTTTTTAGTGATGCGTAGCCAAAGTTCATCTAATAACGATTCCATTAAGCCCAAACACGGCTTACTTACGTTGTTTTATAATAGAGTGCCGTTGCCTACCTTCCGGCTTCAGCATTAGATCAGTCCGAAAGAATCATTAACTAGTCGCTTATCTAAGTATGTTATTTATGATAAGTTATAGACACGCGAGCAGAGTTCAATTGGCCATCTGCGGTCTTCTTCATCAGGTCTACTTCACCAAACGATACTTTCTGAATGTAAATTTATGCTTATGTTAATGCTAAAAATGCCCTAGGATCCCATCATTTTGATGACGACGAGATCACCTCAGAATATAAAAAGAATTTTGAAAATCGGTCCACAATTGACTGAGTTGATGAACATACAATAAAAAAAATACAATCAGTGGAGCGTAGAACCTCCTCCTTTTTTGAAGTCGGGTAACAAAATGATCTACACAGGACTCTACTGCCAATATAACATGAGGGTGTTTAGATCATTTTGAACTCCACAACCGCTTATCCACTTCTGCTACTGAATGAAATAACTTTGCACTCAAATCAAGATACTTATCGCTTTTACTGTTTTACTACGCGATGACTACCAGTAATATTAATGTAGTAAATAATTATTTGTTAATTTATCACTATAAAAGTTAATACTTGCTCAGTAATAAATTATGTAATTTCAAGTGGCTGAACTGACGATCCAACAGAGCGTAGGTAAAGTTTTAAACAGACTTATCGATTTGTGTAATATCTAGATAAAAATGTTTGTTTACGATTGCTCCACTTTCTTCGGAGGCTGCGAACGCACTAAATGAATTTTCCCACAAATCGCTGTGACAAAATAATACCGAAAAGACTACCACTACCATAAAAGTAAATTTAATGGCCGTACTTTTGGGCCATTGAAGCTTTATTTTTCTCAGTAGAATTTTCTGTTGAGTTGGAATACAGCCAACAGTAGCGAAACATTAGGTCAGGTATATACAGTGTCATGACCCACAATTATTGATGACAATATTTTAGTCTGTACCTACACCTTACAAATAAAATAATTACAGTTCATTATCAATATTTAAAGTTAGTTACAACAAGTCTTGAATTTTTTCACAATATGAATCGAAAATTTAAAAACTATTTTCATATTGCCATACAAACAGTAATTTTGAGGAAATTGCAGTCCTTTTTAACTTCTACTCGTACAGCTAGGTACATACAACAAAGACCTACTTAAACCGCTTATTAAATTTATTTACATATTTTAATTGCTCGGTTTTAATACATATTTCTGCATCCTGATCCACCATTTCCGATTAATGTATTGTATAACTGTCCTTCTTAACTAAAAACATAGTTCGTTCAAAAACTATGAATTACTCATTCATAGTTTTTGAATGGGTAATTTGCGCAGTCGATGTGCCCCGCCTTAACCACCTTACGAGTATTCCAGACATGCACAGGCCGCAATACTTTAAGCGCCAAGCGATGCAGAATTCAGACTCCTCTTACTGAAAAAAAGGTCTGAAATGCCTGTTTTATTTTTTAAATGCACCAGTGAAATTGTCTTGAATTGTTTCCTTTATAAGGTTTCGTACCTAAAATGGAACCCTTATAGGATCACTTTGTTGTCCATCTGTCCGTCTGTCTGTCAAGACCTTTTTCTCGGGAACGCGTGGAGGTATCAAAGCTGAAATTAACACCTAATAGGTACTTATACCCGTGGCCCCTTGAAGCTGTAAAAAATAACGCTTTTTTGATTTATTTTATTTATTTATCCTTTTCCATTGTGTTAACTATTTTCTATTTAACATTTTAGAGGAAACAAACAATCGGATAAAACGTGAAAAACTCTCAAGACTCCATCGACGATCTATTTACATACAAATTTGTACGGAACCCTCAGTGCGCGAGTCCGACTCGCACTTGACCGGTTTTTTTAGTAACATGTTCATTTAAAGGCTCGTTCTTTAGTAACTTCAGTATGAAATCCAATCCAAATCAATTAGCACGTGAAAAGCGTTTATGTTAATTTTATAATGAGTTACACATGTGCAATACCCCTGGTGTTGCAGATTTTTATGGGCGGTGGTGATCTCTTACCATCAGGAGACCCACTTGGTCGTTTGCCATCCAGTCGAATATAAATAAAAAGTTGAAACAGACATTTTTTCACTTTTATTATGAGTATACGGATAATATAAAAATTAACAAAGGTACCGCGCGTTTGACGATTCACTAGTTGTGTCACTGTGGAAGGTATAAAAGGATGGATACAGGGGTGCCCCTTGAAATTTCGACAAACTAATTATCGAATTTCATTTCATCGAAAACGATATATCGAATATTCAATACTAATATTTTCTCTTGGAGTAATTTTACTTCATCGAATAGTCACATATTAAAACAATTATTGGAACAACTGTACAAGGATTATTATTTGCTTAATAATACATTTATTCATCAACTATTCATGAGACAGAACATCTAAATATCGCTGTTTATTTCATCGACGTATTATTATAAAACACTTTTATTTCATAGTTAATTACATTATTATAACAATATATTCAACTAGGTGTAATGATTCAAAATTGAATTCTGCATCTTTTGCATATTTTTTAGCAAATTTGAAAGCTTGTATTCTTCGGAAAAATCGTTTTGTTTTGGTTAGGTTAAGACTGCGACCCCAACAAAAATAAATCGCTACCGGGATAGTAGGTTAGGTTAGGTTAGGTTAGAACTGCGACCTCAACAAAAATACATCGCTTCCAGGAAAGTAGGTTAGGTTAGGTTATAACTGCGAGCCCAACAAAAAAACCGCTGCCAGAAAAGTAGGTTCTGCGCCCAAACAATAATATGTCGCTACCAGGCAAGTATGTTAGGTTAGGTTAGAACTGCGATCCAACAAAAATATATCACTACCAGGAAACTAGGTTAGGTTAGAACTGCGACCCCAATAAAAATAAATCACTACCAGGAAAGTAGGTTAGGTAAGGTTAGAAGGGTTTTGCAGTCGGTTCCATTTTTTGTTTTTTTTTTAGAGGTGGTTTTACTTTTTTGTTAAAAAAAAACTTTATTTCTCACTTTTTAGTCATTCGTAGCCAAGTACATCTCACAACGATTCCATTAAGCCCAATTTAGTTACGTTGTTTTATAACAGAGTTCCGTTGCCTACCTTCCGGTTTCAGCATCAGATGAGTTGGAAAGAATCATTAGCTTAGCTTCTTCTTAGTCCCTTATATCTAGGTTTATTAATCATGATCGTTTATAGACACGTTGCGTTTATAGATGCGTTGAGGTTTATTAATCATGATCGTTTATAGTTCCATTGGCCATCTGCGGTCTTCTTCATCAGGTCCAGTTTACCAAATGATACTTTCTGAATGTAAATGATTATCTTAATGCTAAAAATGCCAAAATCGCCATAGGTGTGCCTGTAAATTTTAAGGTTTGCCCTCGATTTCCCTAGGATCCCATGGTCAGATCTTGACTTGGTGACAATGGGACCACCTCAGAAGAGTACTCTTTCGAATAAAAAAAAGAATTTTGAAAATCGGTTCACAGTTGACTGAGTAATCGGTGAACATACATAAAAAAATAAAAATACAAACATTGGAACATTCCTCCTTTTTTGAAGTCGGTTAAAAATGCTACGAGACAGTTAATTCAAATAATAAATTCTGAAGATTATGCAATTAACGCTGAAACGCATTTCCGAAAAAAGATACATTCGGCGAAATGAGTTTTCTTTTTGAACTTCGGCGCGTGCTCAAAATTATCCGATAAGGAAGATCAAGATACTTACGTCTGCAAGACGCATGCACTAAGGGGTTGTTTCACCATCCATTGATTAATGTTAACCGACGGTTAAATGTGATGCCGTCTCTATTTTTTTCGTTCGAATAGACGGAGACGGCATCACATTTAACCGTCAGTTAACACTAATCAATGGATGGTGAAACAGCCCCTTAAATGTTATGCTCTTGCATGCGCGGCCGACATGGCTTCTCGAGGGTTATCGGATTGCAGCACAATTCAATGCCATGCGCGCGGCAGCCGCTGTACGACAGAAATTAGCCCTTTATAAAGTCTTTATAATTAACGGCCATTAATATAATAATAATAATTATTATAGTAATAATTGATATGGCCATAATTATTAAATATAAAGGCCAGGATGTCATACCAGGGAAGAAGTTAAGAAGTTCTTAGCTCTAAAAACATAGTTTATTATTAAAATCGCAATAAGCATTCGAGGAAAAGTTGAAGCGAAAAATAGTCTCCAAATTTATGTTATCCATTTCAAATTCAACCCCAAAACGATAATGAATATATAATATGAATATTTAATTATGTAAAATATTTTTAATTTATGGTTATCCTTTTCTATTGGGACTGTGTCGGCCTCAGTGTCGGCGGTCTAGTTTCGTAATAAACCGCGTAGTGATCCTTCCAATTATAATTTCGGCTCACGACTTAAGGTAATATTTAATAATTAAATTTAAATATAATGTAACGGTTTATAACGACGAACGAACGGTGCCTAATAATTATTGTGCCGGTAATAAATTTTTGTTTACACGATATACATTTCAGAGGAGTAACTACATACTAAATGGAGATTTCGATACTTATAGCAATTCCTAAAAATAATTACTTATATGATATTGCTTAGTTATACTTACATAACGTCTTTATTTGCTACAAGCTTTTATTTAAATTGCAATTTTAGCTTGTATGTCGGTCTGTCTTGTCAAAGCTTACAAGTCGAATTAACAGTTCTAGTGATCCGTTAGAGATTAAATTTGTACGGTTACATGTAGTTCACGGTTAGCAAAATACAGCCAGCAAAAAAACTTGAATTAAAAATTAAGCTTTTACAGTACTGGACTAAGTTCTTAAAGTATTAGCAAAGAGTTGGTACTACGTAAAAGAAAGTCCATTGACACGTCTCTTCGAAATAGGACATTCCATTTATGAGATCAACAATATCCAACCGTGAGCGTTAATAAATATTTATTCTCCAACTTGCTCGGAAATGTTCTCATTAATGTTGGAAAAATCGACCGGGAAGTCCATCGTTAAATGCGTTGATGCGATAATAAATTTTAAAAAAGTGGCATTACTACCCGGACATGTCCGGGAAGTGTTTATTATTATTGTGCAGGTTTTTCACTTTTAATTTCATCCAAGACCGAAAATTCACCAAACAGCCAGCCAATTGTCCAATAGTCACTACAAAAACCGAGATTAACAAAAAAAACTTTGTTTTGTGCGTTTAGCTAATGCCAATAATGATTGTGTCCAAATCATAATAAGGTGTATTTAGACTTAATTATCTTCTCGGACTGCTAAATATTTTGTAACAAAGGTATGTTTTTTGAATGTTGTGCGTTTAGGAATTTCCGCTTAAACTAAAAGTAAAAATGTAGGTATAATATTTCGAAAATACAAACTGAAATATAGATGAGTAGAAAAAAATAAAAATAAGACCATTTTTTATTTTTCTGGTTTTTCTATGCATCTATATTTCAGTTTGTATTTTCGATATGGGTTTTACGGGATGACCGTAAAAGTAACAAAAAATTTGCAATTGTGATAAAAAATACAAAAAGATACCAAAAAACCAGTCTTGGTGTAATATTACTAATTCTATAAGTTTTCTTTTCATTTATTTTGATTACTATTTTTTATGTAGAACCAAATATACGATTCGGACCCAAATCCTTAATATCGAAATTGAGGTGGGAACGTGAATTTCATTGTGTTAAAGATCTTTACGAAAATAAATGAGTTCTACAAGTAGTGACGAAAATATCCTAATACACACCAAAAACTCCTAACTCGTAGCGCAGCATCTTTTATCAGTAGGTAAGGTTTATTTTATGTCATTATTACTATTAAAGTGTTAATTTTGTTTAGATTTTAGGTATAGTGTTATATAAACAAATTGTGTTGAATAAATAAAATATTTTCGTTTTATTTCCTCACATATTTGGAGAAAAGCAGTATACAGGCCTCGGCAGGAATGTCATTTCGTGGATGAGTAGGTATGGTTTTGAAGGACGAGGCGTAGCCTTTTCCTGCCCTCTGCAGTAATATACTATTTCTCAAACATCCAAGGAAATGTCGTCCTTATATTCGTGATGTGATGATAGAACGCGAGGTACGTCTTTGTTTGAACATTAGTTCTAATTTCAAATTAGAGGAGAGTAATGGGATTTCAAATAACTTTGCCTGGCCTGCCTGGGAGATTGTCTTGTGTTTTGTTTCACTGAGTTTTATTTTTTTATTGACTAGCTATCTATGGCATACTGTCATTTAAGAAAAACATGGTTTGTGAATGTGTGTGTATTTACTTTTTAATCTCTTATTTGACTTAATTATTTAATTAAATTAAATCAGTTATTCAATATAATAAACAAGGATAAGCCATGGTAGCCTAGTGGTTTGTCCTATCGCCTCTTAAGCAGAGGATCGTGGGTTCAAATTTATAACTACTCGGCCAGCAATCCCCTATTTCGCGGCCTCTGCAGTAATAAGTACACTACAATGTGGAACAATCAAAATATGGTTTTCCGCGCATAAATGAACTTATTTAAAGTGTTCATAGTGGAATATTTTGATTTACTTATTTGATTTATTTATTCAGGCATTACTTCGCGGAGGTCGATATCAATACAATCTTACCTTACTGAGCACGTGTAATACACAATTAAGTATAGCAAGGACAGCAATTTTCCAATTAGTGGACAAATGCTCACATAATATATGTCACGCTGATGTAGTTGACTTGCACATGTGGTAACGTAGAAACAAGATTGTAGGCTATAGTTAATTATCTCTATCTCTATCTCCTTATTTTGCAAAATGCCCACTAATTGTATTTATTTTCTGCAGTAAACTTTAGAAGTCGAAAAAACCCTCAAAGTGCGGATAAGCTACAAATCTGGGCACGTTGCCTGTTTTCTTTGCATAAACGTACTCTTCTTCAGTTTGTACATTATAATTAAATCCGGATACATTAGGGTCCATAGTCGATTCAGACAGTATAAACAATGTCAAGTTTTTTTTACATCTATTTAATAATCGACTTTAACATATTTATCTTTATTGAAGACTCATAATGATAGAATAATTTGATAAAAGTTAAAAAAAAGCTTATATCTGAATCGGGTTTTAATACTCCTTTTTTTACAGATAATAAAGTTCTTAAGATAATCCATTATTAAATAGTTATTAAGAAAAAATAAAACCGGAATTATTAAAAAGAATTTCTACTTTGCTGTAGAAATTAGTCTTTTTTGGTATGGAAACCTGAATTAGGTACGAGTATATCGACCAATCGCAAAATGTTTATAACTCTTGTAAGTGTAGATTATGTAGATACATACGTACAATCATATTTTATTGTATAACACGGCCCTTTAAATCTTAGGATCTTATTGATTGCCTCCTTGTTATAAGGTTTTAAATAATTGACTTGACTTTGTCCCTTTTTTTCTCTGTTTGCTTCTAATCTTGCAAGAAAATTACGACAAACCATAATAAATATTTAATAACTAACTGTTTCCCGCGACTCCGTCCGCGTAGAATTCATTCATTCATTCATCGCTATCCCGCGGGAACAATCCAATTTTCCGGCATAAAAACCCTATATACCCTATGCCATTACCCGGCACTCAAACTATCAGTATCGATACCGAATTTCATCCCAATCGGTGCAGTGGTTTAGACGTGATGAGGTAACAAACAAACTAGCAAACAGACTCACAAACTATCGCATTTATATTATTAGTGGGATAACGAAATAATAAACTGCCTACGGTAAAAAAATCTGGTAGCTTGATGATGTTTTTATTATCCTTATTAATTAAAAATATTTCCACTGAGAGGTCTTATCTGAAAGAATGTCGTCGGAAATGCTTGCGAGGTGACTGCTTTGCAAGATAAAACATCCTAAAGAGATATTTTTATGATTTAACACTTATTTTACATCGTGAAGTGTTGCGATACCAATATCAAACTATGGCAAATAAACTTAGGTAGGTACATATTATTCTTCGATTGAAACTTTATTTATAGTCCTAAATATAGTTTTTTCTACGTACTCGTATTATGGTATGTGTAATTTAACCTTTAAAGTTATTCATATATAAAAGTAGCGTGACTGACTTATACATAGGCACAACCTATGCCATAGGAGCATAAGATATGAAATTTTGTAGACATATTGCTTTTGGGTCATAGATGTATACGGAGAAACGATTTTATGGAATCCTTGCGAGATAGAAAGCTAGCCAATTATTATTCTTCCACGATGGCGAAGCCTAAAGCTAGTTCTTTCATGTTTATGGCATTAAATTAACTGTCATCTCACTAAGTACAATACAATACAACAATTCCTTATATTGAACACCAACACATAGTAAGCAGTACAGAAAACATATGTACTTATATAGAGATAATAAATAATTAATTATTAAAATACCTAAAGTACGCAAGTAATTATTATTTAAAGTTTTAGTGAAGTTAATTGACTTGCAATTGTTTTATTTCAATTTATCTGTAAATCAACAACACATACTCATAGCTAAGCTGCTAGTAAAAATATACTTAGGGTCTGTTTCACCATCCATTGATTAAATTTATCCGTCAAATAAAATTAATCAATGGGTGGTGAAACAGCCCCTTAAGCTTATAGTTTGTACCTAAATGATGTAGTTGGTCTAGTTTGCACCCGCGCCACAGAAATCGGGCATTTCAGTCATTCCAACATCTGTCAGCAATCCAGAGAATGATTCGTTGGGTATCGGATTAATTTGTGGTTTCATTTCTGTTTTTGAACTAGCCTTAAACGGTAGGTACGTTTCATACAATGTCGTGTACCTACTATGTACGTAACATTTTATTTAACTACCAGTACTGGGACAGTTGGTTTCCACTTTTTAATACTAATTGCATATAAAAGTGATACTTGTGGCACTTATATCTACTGCCACTTATAATACGTTACCGCTTTCAGGCTGGCTTAAATGCACACAATGTCTAAGTTAGATGGTTATTGAAAAATCTTAGTTTTATTAAAAATGGGTAGCGTGGTTCTCGTTCAACTAGGATCGTCATCTGCCAACATACGATGGAGCAGGTCCATGCTACTTGTAAATATGACCGGGTACCGGTACCCGGTCTCGACCGGGTCGAGATAGAAAAATCGATGAACAATGGGCGCACAGCGTGGCATTTTTCCAGACACCCTATGTACGATATAAACAAATTTCGTAAACTTACTTGAATGTATGAAAGGCACTAGGGCCGTTATAGTCATGTATGTTAACTAATAGAGATATAAGAATAATTGACTGTCCGAAGTTAAGTTTTTATACTTACTACGAAGTTCATGTAGCCTCTGGCAAATCTTCACACTATAGACACAATAAATTAACCATAAATACTATGGATACTACTTCGATAAACAATACGATATTCGATTATAACGAAATAATGCTCAAAAGTCGTCTCGGTAAACGAGGCCCCACATTATTTTGAAAAATTCCTGACAGTTCGCATTCATATCTTAAGAGCACTGCCTACTTCCAAAGAAGGAAAATGAATCACCTCGACGCATAGGAGAAGGAAATAATCAGCATTTGCCACAGTACATTGCAACACTGCCTTTGCTAAAAGACAACTCACTTCTTCTGATTGTAGAAATTACAATAATATGAACAAGATCCTAGAAATTGACACTATGAATAAATATGAGATAAAAAACAAATTAAAATCATGGTTATTAACTGAAGACTATGATAAATCTGAAAAAGTAGGTAAGTTTGGAATCTAATACCTTTAAACGAGCAATTCTTGTATATATATATATAAATATATTTAAGGAGTCTCGAAAACGGCTCCAACGATTTTGATGACATTTGGTATGTAGGTACATTGGCATCACAAGTTTTCACCATCATAACATACTCACTCACACACAAACACACACACACACACACAAAAGCCCTGTATATAATATATTATTTTGTGCTATATTTATGTATTGCTTTGTTATGTATATTGTTGTAAATGTAAACATACATTTGGGAGTACAAAAATCCGCCGATATTATGTTAAGTACCTAAATAAAGCTGTGTGTGAGACGAAGAGGGTAAATTGAATTGGCGTGTGCTAGGAAGCTGTTTTGCTCGGCATACAATTACATGAAGCAGTAGCTAATAAAGAGGTTCTAAACCCATAAACCCATCTCAAGCATTAGTGCCTAAAAAGCTTTGCTTTGTGCAATGAGCCTATATCGATGACATTTTTTTTAATCATTGCAGTAGTCCAAGAGTGTCCTATTTTGATCTAACGAAATGAGTGAGGAGGGCAAGCGAGTTATTCTTAAATTATCAACCATAAATAATAAAAATAAAAATCCATATGTGTACACCGTACATGATATGTATAAAAATCAATCAATCTGAAAGGTCAAAAAAACAATCTGAAACAATTGCCACGGTACTTAGTCAAATATAACTCAAACCTCGTCGCCAGTGAGCAGTAGTTGCTTTTGACCATATATTTACTTTTCAAATTTATGCTGTTCCCATCAACCATAATATCGACTTTACCCTCTCCCCCTTAGCATCTTTAGGCGGCGCCCTAGGCCCGTTGTATTGGTGCGTTGTATAAGTTGGCTTTGCATATTTGGTTGTCCATCGCGCCAGGTGCCCGCTCTCAACACACCCTCGGCTGTGTAGCCCTTGATTAGCAACGCCGCGCGCGGTGCGAAACAGCAACTTTACTAACGATACATAAGTTCACTTCCTGGATATACGTTAGCTTTTCCGATGGTCCACGTAATTTAGTTTCTATTGTTAGTTTTAGTGTTTTAGTCTTATTACTGTACGGTGGTGGTACTGATGGAACCAAATAATTCTTTCTTTCTTTCTATACGGCTATTTAAATCTTAAATTCTATTTCAATGATTTTCATTCTATCATTAGCATTGCCTGGTAAAATATCAGTTTAGATACCTACTATTTATTATAAACCACGCTAAAATAAATTCTAATAAACTAGCTGTTACCTGCGATTTTGTTTACAAGAAATTTGCTAAGTTTCGTTATTTCGCGGGTACTACGCAATTTACTGGAATAAAAACTACCCTACATTGCATCTTGAAATGACGTTATCATTATCTATGACGTTAAAAAATAAATAGACTGAGTAACTTTCGTATTTATACTTAACAATAGTAGGTAACGATATAAATACCTAGCATATTCACACATTTTTATTATCAAATGATAAAATTGCTACGACTAATGAATGATTATGTAGGAATATATGAACCCTTATTTAATTAAGTCACTTTGTTCACACTCCCGCAGTTCTTTATGATGACACTGATATACTCGTATATATATCGTATTATCGTATTGATATTTTGTATTAAGTATATGTAGTACTGTACTTATACAAGTATTATATTAAATGTATTTGTTTATTTATATAATTTATATTACAAGTTACTTGTTTTTTTTATTATAATTATGATTAATATTTTATTTTTTATATGATTATGTTATTGCTATTATGTATTTCTGTTATAGTTTTATTAATAAATATGAACAGACTAATACTATTCTGTATTAGTCTGTTCATATTTATTAATTTCTGAGTAATTGGTGGTCTGTAAGAGATCGCTTTTTAGCGATAAGACCGCCTATTATCTACTTGAATTTTTTATTGTTGTAATGTCACTGTAATTATTTTGGTGATCAATAAAGAATATGTGTATTGTATTGTATACCCTCCAATCAACTTTACCCCTATTACGGTGTAGGTAAAGGGCGTAACCGTGGCGTTCATATTGACTTCATACTCCTGGAGAAAGCGCCTATTCACAACCACTCACTAAAGTACCACATCATTACGGGTCCTCAAAACGCGAATGTTTTAATTACTAGGCACATAACGACGAAGATTGTAATTGTTGTGCAAATTCTATACGCTACGGCTTTTACATAATTTACTCGCAGACAATAATCTACCTACGCCAACATCATGTAGCAACGGTGGCTTAGTAGTTTAATCTACGGCTTCCCAAGCCGTCCTCTGCTAACTGCTCTGCTAAGGATCGTGGATACAAATTCGGGCCTTCACGTCTGAATTTTTGGAGATTGTAGTGTGAAATGACATTTGAAAATTTCCTCAAGCTTTACAGTGCAAGCAATATTTTGGGAAATCTACAAACACTTCAACCAATTCAATGATGTGTGTGAAGTTCTCTATCCGTAAAGGGCTCGCGTGGGAACTGCAACTCAAGCCATCTCATTCTGAGATGAGACCGTTGTCCATCAGTGAGACGTATTTTCACAGGAGTTGACTCACAGAAAATCGACATATTATATCCAAAATATGTTGATATTTCGAAAACACAAACTGAGACATGGATGCACAGAAAACCCAGAAAAAGAGACCAGCGCTGGGAATCGAACCCACGTCCTCAGCAATCCGCGCTGCGTGCTATAACCCCTACACCACCGCTGGACAGGAATCTAGACACGAATTTTTCCTACGCATACATATCTCAGGTTGCTTATTTCTACTACGCTACTTAAGCAGCAGCACGAGCGACATCTATGTTCCGCTCTCATCGAGCGAGAGACGTCACATTCTTTCGGAATTAACCGCTCACCCAGACAAGAAATGTCGCTATTAAGCAATCAATTAAAGTAATTAATAAGAATAATTAATATATTAATTAATTAATTAATTTCGATTTCGAATGTTCGATTCCCAGCGCTGGTCTCTTTTTCTGGTTTTTCTATGCATCCATGTCTCAGATGGTTTCACGGGATACCCGTAAAAGTAACAAATTTGGAGTTGAAATTAAAAATACAAAAGACTCCAATAAACCAATCATATGTTGATATTGTCAAGTACAAACCCGTGGGTCTGTAGCAAAGCTTGGAATAAAACTAGGATCCTAATTTAAAAAATATCTGTCACCAATAACTGTTATTGAAGTTTATTGAAGTACTAATAAGATAATACATTATTATTATACTAGTTTACTTTCATGTGCCTTCGGAGTTGACGGAAGTGCCTAACTTATGTACACCTCAGTTGTTTCATTATACCTGTTGATTATCTGTCTCGTTGAAAGCGATGTGGTACTTAAATATTAATAAAATACCTTCAAGTTTTTGTTGTCAGCTTCTTTACGTGAAATGTTTTTCAATAATTTTTGGGGATTAGTACCTCAAAACTGAAAATTTTGTCTACCATTAAGGGCCCTAAAATTGAGTCCCTGGTGAAAACCAGGGACTCAATACATATTAAAAATAAAAACATCAAATATTAGGAAATTTCTCCACAAGAGTGGATGATCGAAGACGATCATCTCTGAAACTAATGCGCCGACATTAAAAAATTAAGTAATATTTTTCTGAGGATTTCGTATTTTATACGGAATCTTTCAAGTTTAGGTATATTTTATACCTTAAGCTGCTATTTACTCTTAGGGGCTGCATCCATCAATGGATGGTGAAACAGCCCCTTAAACTAATAATAATTCTCAAGCAAACTTAGCCGTTTTAGTTTTCCTTGAAAGTTTGATATACTTACTAACATCCTGAATTTTTTCAATTTTTTCCACCCACCGGTTGATATTTAAGAGGGGGGGGGACTCAATTTTCATGAAAATTTGCACTCTAAAGTTGAATCAAAGTCAAAGTCAAAGTCAAAATATCTTTATTCAATTTAGGCTATAACAAGCACCTATGAATGTCAAAAAAAAAATCTTCCACCGGTTCGGAAAACCTCTGCTGAGAAGAATCCGGCAAGAAACTCAACGAGGTATATATATATTTTTTTTTTTAAACAGATTTACAATATTATTAAATGATATGTATACATCACAAGTATTTAACACAACTTTATTTTTAACACAGTAGGTTCGCTATTTGAAGGGATCGCTAATGCGGATCGGAATTATTTCCAAATATCCCTGTCCATGATATAATCATTAACTTTATAATACGCCTTTGATATTAATGTCTTCTTGGCAATAGATCTGAATTTTGTATCCGTTTCATTTATAATATTTTTTGGAATTTTATTATAAAAACGTATGCAATTTCCCAGAAAAGACTTTTTGGTTTTAGCCAGTCTGTAAGATGGAACTTTAAGCTTCCCTGTGTTTCTAGTAGCCTTTGGCTTATCGACGTTAGTGGGAAAATCACATATGTTCTTCCTAACATACATGATTATTTCAAAAACATAAAGCGACGGCAGGGTTAGGATATCTGTTTCCTTAAAAAAGATCTTAAAGATTCACACGTCTTCAAATTATAAATTGCTCTAATTGCTCTTTTTTGTAAGATAAAAATTGACTCAATGTCTGCAGCAGATCCCCATAAAATAAGGCCGTACGAAATAATGCTATTAAAGTAAGCAAAATACACCAACCGTGCCGTCGCCACATCGGTTAGCTGCCGTATTTTCCAAACTGCAAAAGCAGCAGAGCTCAATCTACCCGCGATTGCTGTGACGTGAGGTCCCCACTGTAGTTTAGAATCGAGCGTTATTCCTAAAAATACTGTTGATTTTACAAATTCAATAGTTTGACCATTTAACTTTATATTAGAAACTGAATTCGAGTTAGATGAATTTATCAACGAAGTTTAATACATTTAGTTTTCTTAGGATTTAGTAACAAATTATTGGCAACAAACCATGCGGATATCACGGACAGGGTTTCATTGGCTCAATGAAGTCGATATCTTTTCTACTAACCTTGAACAGTAAAGACGTGTCGTCAGCAAACATAACTATGCCTGACTTTTGGCTTACCATATAAGTTAGGTCATTTACATAAATAAGATACAGGAATGGGGCAAGAATGGATCCTTGAGGCACTCCCATTTCGACCACAGATCCCTCCGATACCGTTCCGTTAATCGCTACCTTTTGCTTTCTTTGTGTGAGGTAAGATTTAATGAGTTCTAAAGCGAGGCCACGAATGCCATAAAAATTTAACTTACAAATTAAAGTATCATGATCCACGCAATCAAAAGCTTTCGAAAGGTCGCAGAATACACCTATAGCGTCATGTGATTCCTCCCAAGCTTGCAATATGAATTTAACTAAACTATGACCCGCGTCTGTAGTAGACCTGCCTTTTGTGAATCCGAACTGCTGTGGATGCATGATTTTATGGGTATTAAAATGCGAGATCATTTGCGTAAGCATTATTTTTTCGAATATTTCGCAAACAAATCACTGAAACGAAAAATCGTCTCAGCAACCCCTAATGGTTTTAAACGAACTCTCCAACAATACCTCACACTATAGGGTTGATGAGAAAAAAAAATCACCCCCACATTACGTCTATGGGAGATACCCTAAAAAAATGTTTTTATGATTTTTGATTGTACCATGTAGTCGGCAGAATTTACATATATATCCGTGCAAAATAACAGCTTTCTAGCAATGAAAGCCCCTGAGCCAAGCCGCAGACGGACGGACAGACAGACAGATAGACAGACAGACAGACATGGTGCAACTATAATGGTCCCGTTTTTGCCATTTTGGCTCCGGAACCCTAAAAACAGTTAGTATGTTTTATATCATATTGTGTACAGTCAAGGAAACTGAATCACGTACGTTTATGTAAATAAAAGACACTTAGTGTAACTTTGCACATATACTGTCTAGAGCATAGATATATATTTACGTTACCAAGACGTCAAAAATATCTATACACCATTATGCTACTAACCAGAAGGTCAATGTATACGACATGTATTTGACGCTATGGCTGTATAGATAATTATGCCCGCGACTATACTTTACTACCAAAGAGATGTTCTTTCGTTTCTTTTCTTTCAAAAAAAGGAGTAAGATTCAAAAAGGCAAACAAAAAAATGCTGTAATTAGCCATAAACTAATGATTAATAAGGATATACCTAAATAGGTACTAAATGAGCACATTTATATCGGCTTTATTGGCAATAATTACATTTCGTACCTAGAGGTACGAGTGCATTAATTATGTAAACCCTCAGGCTCCGATAGGTACTTAATGTCCCGGAAAATCTGCACTGACTCGCATCCGCAGATACATTCCAAATTACAGCAGATTCCAACGGTGAAATTTATTAACGCCGCAGGAGGCTCAATTCAACACCTAATGGATTTATGATGTATCGAAACCGATAGCAAGTGTGAAAGCACGATCCGCGATTAAAGCTCTCGGAGAATCTACTCACTTATTCTAACGCCTTCAGGTTTAGAAAATATTTATTCACTCGTACCACAACATGCAATATACTTCAATTAAAATGTGCGTTCATGAACACAGAGTTTTAAATATAAAAAATCCCCTGTGATAAATTCAATTCTTTCTTCTATAACCAGTTGTATGTTTTAATAATTTAATTATATACAATTTTTGTGTGTGTGTTTTTTTTTCTCAGGTGAAAAAAATACGTTAAGTATCATAGGATAGCCATACCGTAGGTCTGACTCAATGTTATGTTACCGACTAAAAATAACACCCCTCTTCTTCAACCATCTTCCCCGTGGGACCACCGTTAGGTATTACTTCACGGAAAGAAGTATCTAGCAAAGGCTCTCTCCGGTTGGGTTACGTTAGGTTACATATTGCCTCCTTGTTTCTTTCTCCTTTCTTGTTCTTCTTTACGCAGGTCTTTCATAACTTCTACCGCAAGTAAATTTATCGCCTCCCAGGATGTTTTCGATGATAGCATAGCTGGCACCACGTTATCAGGGCATAACTTTACTCTCAGCGTTTAAATTGTGGACGCTCGAATAAAACGTGTTCAGCGTCTTCGTCCTTTCCTCCGCAGGTTGGGCACTCCGGGGAATCCTCATATTTATACTTGTGGAGGTACTTTTCCGGTAGCACCCGTGTCCTGGCAGCATCTGAGTGAGGTAGTAATTTAAGTCTCCATGACTGCGATTTATCCACGCTTCTATGTGTGGAATCAGTCGATGCGTCCATCTTCCATTGGATGAGGTATCCCATTTTTTCTGCCATCGTTGAATACTTTTTGCCTCTCATCTGACTTCATTTCAGCTGTCGTTAATAGAGTCGCTTTTTGCCGATGATAGAGAACCTTCCTTTCCTCCGCTAAGATTTGTACCGGTAGCATTCCACTGATGACACATATAGCATCTCCCAATACCGTTCGAAAAGCGGTAGCGACTCTTAAAACACTTAACCTGTAGATTGTCAAAACTTTCCTCCTTGTTTCTAGTGTCTGGAGTGCATCGGCCCAGACAGCGACACCATACATTAGTACAGATGTTATGACTGAGGACAGCATTAGCCTTCTTTTCTGTTACGGTCCTCCAACATTCGGCATTAGTCGAGACAACATGACTCTGACCACGGACGCTTTAGTCCCCACGTGGTCTACCAGTTTTTTAAAGTTGAGTCTCGCATCAATCCAAAATATCGAATGAATGTACGGCTAGGATGATAGTTCGTGTTCTCCAATATTCAGTGTTATTGTCTACAGATGTTTCCTACTTGTGATTAGGACAGCCTCAGTTTTGTGTTCTGCCATTTTCAAACCAACTCCATTCTGTGTTCGGTTATCGCACGCTGTTCCCTCGGGAGCTGTGCATTTTTTCCGGGATAAAAAGTAGCTTATGTCACTCTCCGGCCCATAAACTATCTCTATGCCAAAAATCACGTCGATCCGTTGCTCCGTTTCGACGTGAAAGACGGACAAACATGTAAACAGAAACACACACTTTCGCATTTATAATATTAGTATGGATAAATTATAAGGGACAAGTTTCTGTGAAACACACAAGAAGTTGTAGGAAACTGCTAGTAATCTGATAAAGATCAAACTTTTATTCCGCCTGACTAAAGAGGGTTACTGGCAATGCTTTGTACTCGTACATACTTATGTAGAGGCAGTTGAGTGTATAATATGGTTAAGGACAGTCGACACCTTAATTATATTTATCGCCACTATGACACAACACCTTCCACCGTCATATTATAGGGATGCGGTTATGTTTATGGCTATATAAATTATCAGAAAAGTTACCAACAAATGGTTTGGGGCTCCCTTTCAGTTTTTTATTATTTTGGTCTGTTTGTTTTTAGGGTTGTTGTGTTTTAAGGGTTCCGTACCTCAAAAGAAAAAAAAGGAACCCTTATCATCGCTGTGGTCACTTTGTTGTCTGTCTGTCTTCCTATCCATCTTAAGACCCTTTTTCTCAGAGAAAGTCACAGTCACCAGCACCAATATCTGACACAACAAGCGTGCATCTGATACGACTCTATTTCTAGGGCTGGAAGAACGAGTCAGATATTTTTACACGCTCCGCTGTGGCAGATATTAATGCTGGTGACTGTACCATCAGCCAAATATGTCGTCTACCACCCTAAAATTGATAATCGTTTGCATGTCATAAAACAAGTCAGGTGAAAGTTCGACTTTAGCGACATTCGTTTGATAGGAACTTGTTTAAAAATTGATAGTCCACTTATTTGGCTAATGGTACAATTAATGGTAGCTGAAATATAATTTACTCAATCATACTTATGTATCAAATACTCAAATCTGCTATCCCTCGGAGCAGTGAAAAAATCAAACTTCTTTAGGGTACTGTTATCCTAGAAACTTGAAATTTGGTGTAAAGATAGCTAGATCTTGTAACACAACCAATTAGAAAAGTCTAAAAATCATTTTATTTCTGTTTTTCTATGTCAGGAACTATGTCGTGCAATTTGCTTAGGAATCGGAATCATCGGATAAGTACAAAAGTCCAACTCGCACTTGGTCGTTTTTTTCTATTACACTGCTGCAACCGGTAATAATTGAAACTTATCTTAAACTATATAAAAAAATTATAACAAAAAATTTTATAACCAAAAAATTGAACCGACTACAAAAAACCATGAATATAATTTTCTATCAGTCTGACTGAAGTCGGTGCCTCAGCACGAGCCAGATCGGTTCATAAATGTCGGAGTTCTGAGGTAACAAACATAAAAAAAAATACAACCGAATTGATAAACTCCTCCTTTTTTTGAAGTCGGTTACAAACTGGCAGCCGCATTGAACAAAATAAAAAAAATAATGCATAAGTTGTAGGTACGGTCAAGGACTTTACATTCATGAGGCACCATGAAAACATTTCACAGTATAAGGACAGCATAGTGACATCGCATTTGATTAACACTTAAAATCGTAATGACTTTTCCTTTGAAAGGGTTCTATGGGGGCTCATGAATGAAAGTCTTTGACCGTACCTATATCTTTTCTGCATTGTGCATCGAGCGAGTAAAGAAACCCCCAACATTTTTAGTTCTCGGCCGGCGGATATCTCGGCTTAACAGTATACAATGAATCTGGCTTAAACTGATTGATAGCTGGTGGGAAGGGTGCCCGTCACGGTCCGCATTCTGACAAAGTGGAGTTTTGGATATTATTTTAAACGGCTGCACTTACAAAGGTCTGCTTAGATAACTATAAGTAATGGATTCTCTAGATAACTTCAATGTAACGTAGATGTTTCTGATAGAAGTGTACATTTTTTGTCTATATTTGCACGATTTGCCAGCAAAGAGACTTTTATCATAGTTTAAATTTCATCGTTAGCAAGTCAGTGTTGTAGACATAGGTTAAATTTCAGTAAAGACATAACCAAAATCGCCAAAGACACTAAAGCCGTAGCTGTGTAAAGTTGAAAAGTACTTCCCACTAAATTAACTAAAATAATTTCCTTGCTCACCCGCGACCTTACGATAGCCATCATCATCAGCTATCGTGAGGTCGCGGGTGAGCAAGGAAATTATTTTAGTTCATTGATATGGACCTCCGCAAAGTAACGCCTGATTCAATAAATTACTTCCCACTAATATTATAAATGAGAAAGTTTCTAAGTTTGTTTGTTCGTTTATTTGTTTGTTTGTTTGTTACTCCATCACGTCTAAACCACTGAACCGATTTTGATGAAAATCGGTATACATATAGTTTGAGTTTCAGAGAAGGACATCTAGTAGAAAATAATATTGTTACGTACAACGTCTCTGGAAACAAATATACCGTTTATTGTTCCGTGATTGATATTGTGTACATAGGTAATCCCCAGTACAGAGAGAAATCCAAGCCTTTACACAATTAAAATATATACTTAACATAAAGCGAATCTTACACCAGCATTGTCTACTTGTTATTAGACCATTTTACTTTTGATTTCCATTAATATAAAGGAAGCATTAAACTTGTTATGAAAATATTTTTGATTATATTATTAATTTTGACAAAATAAAGTTTAAAAAGTTAGTTTATTTACATTTTTTTTTATTTGCCAAAAAGTTAAGTAATTACCAGATAGTTTCTATCAATAAAATGAGCATACAAGTACTGAGCAATATGCCAAAGTTAACAAAAAAACACGGTCCATATATGTATATGTACAAGGTGCTGGGCCCACGTGGGAACTACGGCCCAAGTCCTCTCACTGTGAGAGGAGGCCGGTGCCCAGCAGTGGGACGTATGTAGGCGGGGATGATGATGATGATGCAAGGTGTCTTCAAATAATTCTCGAATATTTAAGCAGATGTTTGAGTTAAATTGACTGAACACCGCTGTAAAAGCATTTCAGGTTTTTTTATTAAAAAGAAATAGACTTGTTTATAAATCAGAATAACATTACAAAATGTTACAATTAGGTACTTAGTTAATAATCTTTATTATTTAAGATTTTATAACTAAGGAGAGTGCGAAGGGCGAGCGAGCCCTCATCTATAAAATAAAATATAATGTTCACATACTGTTGTTTCCATGTTACGTGCGACTTATATCTATATTGCTTAGACTTATATCTATATTAGAAAGATGATTAGGAAGTGTTTTAATTAAGTATGCCACAGAAACTTAAGAATCTTCCCTTATTCCTCGTAGTGCCCCTCTTTATTAAGTTACTAACGGTGGGTCATCATGCGACAGTAGCAGTCTTATACAGAAATGTGTTTGCTTCTAATTTTCAATATCGCTCGCCCCAGCCTCGTCTCGAGTGCTGACATCACGGCGCCCCTGTCCATAAATCGCCCTGGGGAGCTACTGCGAAATTCGAAAATCGAAGTTCGTATCGTACCGTCCCTCTCACTCTCGTATTAAATAATTAGTGTCAGCGGGACGGCAAGATACGAAGTTCAAATTTTGCACTTCGTAGTATAGTGCCTGCTCATTCCGACGGCCTCACAGCCTTGCAGCGTAGCTTCTGATATTAATTGGTTTTTCACTTCCGCGTTGTTTATAAAGTTTAAACAACGATTTTTGTACTTCATATTATAAGTATTGTAACGCTATGCGAGCGTGCACTGTTTATCGGGTGATAAATATTGTGCACGAACGAAAATGCAACCATGATTTGATTTTGCTACCTTTCACCATTCGTATGAACTATCTACTTTAAATTGTTATAGTTACGAGCTCTATCGAAAGTGTCATTGATATCAATAGCGACAAGAGTTGATAATAATATGAGTAGTCGTAACTTAATCTTGTTAAACGTTCATATTTATGTAGTTTATTATAGGCGTATGTTCAAATTTATTATACAGGGTGTAACATTAACGTGAATCTCAATTAGTGTTTCATGCTCAGTTAATGCTAGACAATTTAGGTAATGCATTAATTTACAGCCGGTGAAATTACTGGCACTTGAGGTATCCCATCTTAGGCTCTAGGTTGGCAACGCATCTGAAATCCCCCTGGTGTTGCAGGTGTCTATGCGTGGTAGTAATCTCTTAGCATCAGGAGACTCACTTGCTCGTTTGCCATCCAGTCGAATAAAAAAAAACATTTGTTGAAAACAGTCTAAACAATTTGCGGTTTCCATACATTGTTCAAATTAAATCACGAAGTCAAATGTATGGAAACCGAAAAAAAAATCAGACTATTTTCAACAAATGGATTAATCCATTTATATTGTCCAGAATTAACTGAGCACTAATTTTGATTCACGTTCAATGTTTCATCCTGTATAAATGAATATACTTGCATAATTCGCAATCGTCTTCAATCATTCAATGATTGATCATTCATTGGCGTCGAAGGTAGTGTCAATAGGTCTTCTCCACTTTATAAAGTTCTAATATACCTACGTACAGTTGTACACATAAATGCACACGGTATTTCTTACAGCAACCTCTTTACAATCTTTAACACTTCTAGATTGTATTATGGTAGATTTAAATATTTAATACGAGTTTGACAAAGTATTCACCACGCTCGGTTCTGCCTAAAGATTTCCTCAGTAAGATATTGTCTGGATCCATTAGTTCCCAGCCGATTATATGTTTCTATTGAATTGTCAAACAGAAGCAAAATTTTATTAAGGACTGCGGTTTCGGGCAACCCGACTGACGCCTGTCAGCGATGTTTTATAAGTGAGCTACTGTCGAGAAGGTACTAAGAGTCGAGTGTAAATACATTTTCTTCCAACTTTGCCTTAATTTCATCATAACCGCACTAAATACCCAGCACAAAGCGGGACTTTTATGCGTTAGAGCAGAAAAAATGTATGAAAATCTTTTATTGCATTGTTTTAGATTTTTTTTCACCACCATAGAGGTAAAATTAGCCTGCATAGTGTAAAAAAGTCTAGTCTTAGGTTGGTCAACCTGACGGTCTCATGAAATTTGACAGATTGCGTACAAAACATTGTTGCTACCAATTGTATCAAAAATAGTAAGCAGCGGTATTTAAACAAAATTGTGTGTTTGGTTGGCCAACTTGGCGTCCATCTGAAATTTGACAGATCGCGGGTAAAATATCTGCTACTAACTCTGCCAAAAAAATTAAGAAATTAAAAAAAAACAAATGGCGGGACGGGAACCTTGCGAATTTTCCGTGGACATTTTTTGAGAATGCGAATGTAAACTTACAATTAATAATTAATTGTTTACAATGAATAGAAAATAAATGTCACTAGCACTCGATGATTCCATTTTTGTAAGTTTACATGCTAAAGCATGAGTTTTTTTCGTCTCCTATTCCTGTAATAGTTGAAAGAAAAGCAGATTATGCACGTTGCATTAAGTAATTTATATTGGCCTCGTGCTTCTTAAAGCCCTCGCTGACGCTCGGGCTCCAAATCGGCACTCGGTGCAATAATAAATAACTTTCTGCTTGGTGCAACAATGTACTATTTTGCACTTTATTACAATTCAATAAGGTAGAAAAAAGTGACCGTGTCTTTGAAATCAAATGATTTTTCTCATGCATCAGCCAACGTGATGAATCATGATGAAAGAATATTTATAAACTATTATTCTACTGGCTGTACTTAGTCATCCAAGCTATAGGTACCTATACATCCATACCAAATTTCAAGTCAATACGTTGTTTAGTTCCCTCCTGCAGAGACAATATCGGTCGGATCACCAGAATTTTACTGTTGTATTGTGATCAAATTCCACTGTTGGACATAGGACTCACCCATAGACCTCCAGTTCCAGATGCCTCGGTTGGAAGCGGCTTGCACCATGAACCCGCGACTTTAACCTATGTTGGCAGTGTAGACGTCCTGTGGCTGATTATGATGATGATGGTGATTGTGATCAAATTTACGTAATGTAGGTAGGTATGATAAATTTCAGCTCAAACGGATATAAATAAGTGGTCGAAAGATGGTTAGCAAATGTTTAAACCACAACTTACGTACTTACATAGGTGCTCGTACATACGAACTTTAAAAGCTTGTAAAAAGGTTCCACTGTCGATCACAATCACAGCTGACGATAGTTGTTTAGTGTAGTTTAGTTCATTTATTCATTCAATACATTATTGCATTATAATTTACATAAATATGAGTATGAGATAAGATATGAGGAATGTAGAAATTATTTTCGTTTGTGCCCTTAGAACGCCGCGATGTCTGTTAGTTTAGTAGCCATTTCATCATCAGCAGCTGGAAGACGTCCATTGCTGAACAAAGTCCTCCCCTTTAAAACGCCACACTGAATGACAACTCACCACTTGCATCCACCGGTTGCCCGCAACCGTCACGATATTGTCAGTCCCATCTAGTTTGGGAGGCCTGCCAACGTTTCGTCTTCCGGTTCGTGGTGGCCACGCCACTCGAGGACTTTTCTCCCTCTACGGTAGGGTTGCCATACGTCCCCGGTTTGAAGCATGGTGTCCCGGCGTCCCGGCCGATAAGCAATTGTCCCGGTTTAAAAATCATAGTCAGGGGGCTTGACTTAGTAAATAATAATATACCTACATTAAACACGATTAACTCGCTAGGCTACGAGTATAACGTAGCGTCGTAGCCGATAACGTGCATTTTCCGTTTTGTAGCGAAAAGTGCCTACGAATACAGAACCCCACTGGCAAGTTGCTTGCAAGGACCAAACTTTTAAAGTCACCTATTGTTGTAATAAAAGTTCCTTTTTTTTACCTTTACGACTTTTTCTTTAAATGTCCTGGTCTGAGTCCCCAAACTTATGGCAACCCTTCTCTACGGTTATGTTCTTCGAGCGATGTGGCCTGCCCTTGTTTCTTCAACTTGCATATTCTTTGAGCTATGCCAGTGACTTTTAGCTATTCAGCAAATTTCCGGATTCCGGATTTTGGTTTATTCAGTGGTCATTTAGCAGCGCCGATAATACTTAGATAGAATATACGCTCGCCTTATTCAGCGACATCATACGTGCGCGCGGAATACATCCCCTGCAGCACAGCTCTTGTAGCAAACCGATAAGAAACGTCAAAAATGTATTTTTTTAAAGTATATCTGCCTATAATTAAAATACCACAAACGGGACTTATCGAGTAATATTTACCTTGACGTTTTGACCACATTACAGTGGCCGTGGTCACGAGTAGACTGAACTGGGCTGTCCAGTCTACCTAGCAGCAAAACATTATAATTCTGTCTTATGTCAGTAACCAATCTGAAATTACCCTATACTGTTTAGGTACATTTTGTTTAAGCTCTGCTAACACTGGATATTCACTCGCAGATATAAGATAAGACACCTACCTACAAATTTGTAAGGGAGCTGGGCGTGCGAGACCGACTCGTACTTGACGGGTTTTTATGGTTAGGTATGTGTATTTTTATCTATAATAAGTTATTTTGTAGCATGAGCTAACGTAGCTCGCTAGAACGATCCTATACTTATCGCTGGGGATGTGATAAAGCTGGCCTTGCCAGTTGTAGATACTGAGGTGCGGGTTAAAGGGGGGCTTGGATCTATCTTTTAAATTAAGCGTTTTTTTTTAGGTCAAGTGTTTACAGTCAGATTTAAAGATGGCAGAACGCAATAAATACCTCCATGCAAGCTTTGCCAACCACCAATACGATTAAGATATTTTACCTCATCTCTTAACGTGTCTAAGTGATTGAATTTAATTAGTGATAACAATTTATTCCCGTGACTTTCTAACAAGTGCAATCGTACCAGAAATGGTACTAATGGGTGTCCATATTGTAATGTTAGTGATCAGCTACGACTTTACGCGAGCGTCAGCGTTGCGAGCTATTTATCTGTCCACTAAATACGTGTGCGACCAGCGCCCTATTTCACGAAGCTATACAAGTTAAAATTTACGAGTACAAGCGGTAGTCTTTGTTTAACAGTAGGTATGCATTGAAAAGAGACTTCCGCTTGTAAATTGTAACTTTTTGCTTCGTGAAATGAGCCACAGGCCCAATAATAATAATAATAATATATTCATTTATTTCGGGCAACTTGGCCCATACAATTAAATCCCTTACAGACTAACATACATATTGCAAAGTGCACAAATCGAACTTCGTATCATGTCGTCCCGCTGACGCTAATATTATTTCATACGAGAGTGAGAGGGACGGTACGATACGAACTTTGATTTTGGAATTTCGTTTAGACTCCCTTGTACATACCATCAGCCAAAAATGTGGTCTACCACCCTAAAGTTGATAATCGCTTGCATGTTATAAAACAATAATGCCAATAGACGTGTCTGTCAACTTGAAAGTTCGACTTTAGCGACATATTCATTTGATAGGAACTTGTTTAAAAACTGATAGACCACTTATTTGGCTGATGGTACCTACTCGTATACTGCAGCGAGCGTCATAGCGTCGCTTCGCGCGTCGTCGTAGCGGGGCCGATAATTCCATTGATCGTGAAGTTTAACTTTAATGCCTATCTCTCCAAATTTTAGGACTTTGGAACATTAAAATGTTTTATTTATGACTGCTCCATGGAATCGTTAATTTAATTTATTGTTTCTACATATAACAGGGGAACACCCGGTATATTAATGAGTGCGCTCTTAGCATATCCTTATATCAGCTTAGCCGTCGATTACAGCTTACGAAGGACCTATCAATACGAGTAATATATAATTACCTATCAATTTGCTTTGAGCAATACTTAAAATAACGTCATCGATTATGCTTATTTAGCCAGACGCATTACCAATGCCTACAAGCTTACAGCAATAGATACTACTATTAACAATCGAATTAAGTAGAAATATTAAGATTAAGCATATTTTATAACTTACATCAACCTTAATTCAACTCCTTAATTTTAAGTAATAAATTGAGAATACGCTACATGTGGCTATTTCAGCTATTTCGTAGTGTTTTGCAATTGTGACGCTAGATGGCGAATCGGAATCACATCGAAACTATTTTGCCATTCTCTTCTAATGACTTAAATATCATGCGTATCTCTAGTCGTCTAGGCTCAGTTGGTGATGTTGTCAGTGTACCGTATCGTTAACTAGATGGTAATACGTATCGTGTTATCACTGGTGCCATCTATTGGACAATCATAGCCAGTTGAATAGCCAGTATTTACCATTTGCTTGTACTATGTCTCTGTTATATATTAGCCAGACGGTAACTATACCGTAATATGAGCTGATCCGGCATTGGCCATAAGGTGGTTATGGTTACCTTGTTTTTAAAAATACTGGTTTAGTTCCGTAAATATATAATAGAAATATTAAAAGATAGATAGATATTTACCCTTAATTTTATTTATGTGTAACTTTAAATATGTAGGTAACTCAGACAAATATCAAAGCTACTAACTCAGGTGTACATAAACCTGTACTTACTTCAGTAACCTATATTCTTTAAAACTCCGCTAAAATAATTGTTTCTTCTTACCTTCAGAAAAACAGAAAACAAACAAAACGGTAGCGAACGAAATACTTCATCTGTAATATTCAGTCGCGCGTCACGTGTAATGAGAAGCTACTTTAAAAAGCTTCTCCCGCCGACTTACTGAGCTTCGCATATGTTTGTGCCACCCGACGTATGCAAACCACTTCCAAAGAGATTTTCGCCGTACCAATTGCTATTCTTATTGTAATTTCAGAATAAAATGGAAGGCTTTGACTTTTTATTACGACTTTTATTAAACTTGCTCTGTTAATGCGAGTCAGATATTGGAAGCGAATTTAATCCGTTTGCCAGTGACCTAATTGACTTCAAATTTGGTGCAAATTGTCGGCCGGATGGTCGGATGAAGATGCACGTACAGTCAGCAGAAAAAGCTGCGAACCTATAAAATTATATTTTCTAAGCTCACAGTTAATTTATTTACTGTCATAGGGTAATGAATTATTTGAACCTAATACGATGATTTGCTAGAAATAAATATCAATTAAGTGAGAGATGCAGGCGCGATTGCGATTAGCCAACAGGGACGAGTGCCGCAGCGACACTGATGGAGTTTTCGCTTATGTTTGCATTTCGTTAAAGCATCGAACTCGACGTCAGCTGCAGCAGTTTGCATAATATGGATATTTTCGTCGATTGAATGGTTTACCAAAAACCATATCCTTAGAAATTACCATTCTAGGAAATATTTTCCATTCGATACGCAAAATCAAATTATTTATAATTAACAAAATAACTAAAAATTGAGAAGACAAAAATTAAGAAAGAGAAAAAAATAAAATTACTAACCAAGTTTACTACTTATCGCATTCGTAGCATAATTATCGATTATTGATTCAAAAATCCTGGATTTTTTTACTTATTCGTTGTTTTAGCTATTTCATTTCATTATCTCACATAAACTACGCTTCAATCTTTTTCGCATTTTAATCGAGAGTGATGTAAAGATATCGAAAAACCATAAATATATAAAAATTGGTAACGCAGGCTTCGTGAGTCGTCGCACTTTGCGTCAAGCGCGGAAACCACTGGGTCCAAAAGATTCGTTGCTATTCCAACTCGAATAACGAAATTAAATCAATGTCGTTACTTCTACAGATGCAGCTGGCCCTGTTCAATGACACCGGAACAATGCATACATACTCGTTATGAAAACTCAACAGGAATCGAGAAAAATGGCAACAATAATTCATTAGATAATAATATTTTCACTATCTCAATTAAACTTATGATAAGATGCAATAATTAGAAATTGTGATGTAAATTAAACCTACGTACTGTACCAAGCAATGCGTCCAAATATTACGAATTAGCTAATTTAATAAATTCAATCGACCAAGTCGAATCCTGGTGAGGCGAGGTCCACCTGCGGTCAGCGGAGCTGTCCCAGAAGCACGAAAGACTGTTCAACGCACGCCGGTTGTGATGGGATTTTAGGTGCAGTCTTGTAGGTCAGATATAGTTAAGAGACAATGGTAATGAAGTGCGCGGTGTCGCCGGAAGGTTCAGTGCGCGGGTGCGGGCGCGCAGTGCTGGGGCGGAGCACGTGAGCGCGGGCGGGCGGGGAGCGCCGCAGGAGCGCGAGATGGCGGCGGTCGCAGGGCTGTACGGGCTGGGCGACGACCAGCGCGCGCGCCACCGCCGCGGCCAAGCCAACGCCGAGCGCTCCGAGTCCCGCGACGACAACACTGAGGCGTAAGTAACACCCCCACACTCTATGCTGTACCTACCTACCCACATCATAAAAAACTGTCCCGGCTCTCGTGGGAAAATTCAAATAGGCTCACTCTGTACCACGTAGAAATTTCTAAAAATCCTTTCTTGCACCTCAATGATCCTAAAGAAATATACATTATCTGCCAAATTTCAAATGCGTTGTAAGTCAGTCAGTCGCATTACTTATTTATGGCTATGGATGTATAATTAAATTATGGGTGACAGTATGTATACCTATTGTTTCACAGAATTTCCCTGCACATTATTATAAAAATATTTTAATAACTAAAAGAGAACACACATATTAAGAAAATTAACCATAAATAAAACAACTATAAACCAACTACCTAACTTAAAAACTTGATGATGATGATGATGATGTGATCCTGTTATCCCTCACTAGGGACATAGGGCTCGTAGAAGAGTTTTCCATTTCCAACTTAAAAACTTAATACCTACTAAATTAAATCTAAAAAAGGCCGCCGTGGCATGGTGCCCAAGAGGCTGGCAGCATTCCCTCGTTGAATGGCGGTGGCGATTCGTTGAGAGAGATAGCTGCCAGCCCTTTGGTCTCCAGTAGTGTCGACCACGCGCAAAAGCGCCATTAAAGAAGTGCAAAAGCAGTAGCCGTAGAAGTTGACTCTCCAAGAAATTCAATAAAAGTCAAATATTTCGTGTCGTTCCAAAAAACATTGTTCGAAAACTGCCGCTTACTTACGATAAAAATATTAACGAGTTGGTAAATATTTTGTATTGGAACTATTACGGTTCTAAAATACTCGTAGTAGAAAAATCAGTCGTACCGTACATAACTGTCTAACCTACCTTTCTTCAAATGGAAGAGAATAGAGACACTGGACTGGATGTGCTTGTTTTGAGAAAAATATTCATTTCTTAGCTCATAAATAAGTAAGGCCGAAACTGCTCATCAAACGTGGTGGGAGAAATTTCATCAGATTAAAGCCTTGAACATAGACTCAACTTGTGTGTAAGTATAATTATTGGTCAAATGGTGGTATTGCTTAGGTACTACTAGAGACTGCAGCGAGGTTCTAAACGTGGCTTATTTGATTACTACACTAAGCGCATGCTATTTTTAACGTGCCGTGATGCTGAGGCGAGCTTTTTCCTGTTTTTTGAGTTATCATCAAAAATGTTCAGCCCTATCAAACTGTACATATCTAATTGTATTGACGCTCGAAGCGGGTTCTTGCCCATGCATTGAAGTATTGATCAAGACTACGTGACCCAATTCGATTTAAAACTAGCTAAGTAAAGGTATCACGTACTAGTTGAATTGCGAATAATGACTTATAAAAATAGTTACGCACCGCGATGTCGCGAATTCACGCGATTCCCGAACGAATGTGAGTATTTAAGATTTCAACACTGTGATTTCAACATTGTGAGATAAAAATGGAGGGAAAGGGTAGATTTGAGGGAGATATTTTTTTTAGTTTTTGGCAGAAGGAGGAGAGAGACAAGAAAGATTAAGAGAGTTCAAAGGAAATATGATTAATAATTATGGTACTGTACTGTTCCCCAGGGGTAGGTACTATATTTTTTGTTTACTTTTATTTAAGTAAGGCTGTGATCGTCATTATGTGGTATAAGGCCCCTAAATTGTCATTAAAGTTGTAGTAATATTCAAATTCTATTTGAGTGAGCTATTCGTTATAACGTTGCAGTTATATATATAGAGAAAGGAGAGTGCTGTATAAGAAACTCTAAGGTTAATTTATTTCATAGTTAAGATTATTATGACCATCGCCTAGTAGCGCTTATGCTTTCTCCATAACACTATTAGGAGAAGAGGTGCTTTTCCCGTAAAGACGGAGCCCCGCCCGGGTCCATATTGACTCGCATAAAATCGATCCTCCTATTTTTTTCCTGCTACCGATTTGTAGCCAGAATCATCACTCTTCCGAATTTTTTACTTCATATATTTTTATTTGTCATAAATTTTTACTACTATCAACTGAGGTCATAATAGACAGTTATCAGAATATCGTAATTCATAATGTTGTCAGTAAGATATTTTTGTACTCATAATGCTGGTTTTCATATTTCTTTCATTGATAATCATCAATTTCAGTAAAATTGTTAATCATAACATTTACACATCGATACAGTTTAGTTTTGTATTGTTTTTTATTTAACGTTAATGCTATGTTGGAACTAGACTGAAAGTTTTTATATATTATTATCAATATGGAGCAAAAATAAACGAATATTAATAGGCCGAGACGATGATATTGATGAAATTATTTACTTAACTTGTGATTATCCTACTTTAATGGTGGCAGTTTGGTTTTGTAGTGGTCGCAGTTCTAACCTAACCTAACCTACTTTACTGGCAGCCGTGAGCTTTTGGGGAGATCGCAGTTCTAACCTAACCTAATTACTGTAGAGTTTTACTTTAGGAAAACAAATTGGCGAGAATACAATAAAAACTCGAAGAAACACAATCTTAATTAAAATAATTAAACAACACGTCCTTTCGCACACACGTCTTACGTCTTTCTCCGCAACTGTAACACTTACTTTTCGGCTTGTTTCTAAATTCTTGGATGGGCAAATTTGGGGTCTTCTTAGTTTCCAAATCTTCTTTAATCATTTCATAAATTTTGAATTTTTCTTTTAACTCAGAATATGTCGTCACTCCATATAACATCATTTTCTTCATTGGGTCGTCTCTTATACCGTCGATAATATATTTGATCGCGACATAATCGGGCATCTTCCCACGTTTACCCAGTTCTTTCATGATGAGCATATAGTCGATGCACGATTCGTCAGACTTCTTCACTCGTGAACTCATCATTTCGTGGATAGTCTTGCTGTCAATGGTATCAGGGAATTCCTTTAAAAGACTAGCTTTTAACTCATCCCACGTCTTGTACATCCTCTCAGCGCGTAACCATAGTGCCGCAGTACCTGTCAACGACCGCCTTGCCATGAGTAACTGCTGTACCGGCGTCCATCCAAACACCTCGGCATTGTCTTCCACGTCTTGGATCCACTTGGTCGCAGGATACGCCTTATCCTGGCCAGAGAACTTTGGAACCAGTTCCTCTGTCAGATGTAACATGGCACCGCCCCCTCGTGATGATGACATGGCTTCTTCAAAAGAATCTTCAAATTCTACTCGCCGACTGTTACGTCTTGTTTCTTTAGGCATTTTCTCGTCACAAATTGTTTTCAAATCGTATTTTCGTCGTCTGGATTTTTCGTTTGACGTGAGCCGTCGTCGTCGTCTTTTGTTCTATGAACACGTCGTCGTCTTAAAAAATCCAGTTGGATCGCTGTAATCTCGGTCGAGCCCCCAAATCCAGTCAAATAAAAAAAAAAAAAAAACCTAACCTACTTTACTGGTAGCCTTGTGGTTTTGAGGGGGTCGCAGTTTTAACTTAACCTAACCTACATTTCTGACATCTACTAAATTCATTTAAAATTGATTTGCTGATGAATTGTTTTTTCTTTTTTACTTACATCTATTGTGGTTAAATAATGTCTGCAGTAATAACATCCAACAAATGATGATAGCTTCGTCCATTGATGGCGTTGTCATCAAAATAATTATTTTATCACATTATTTATCACCAAACGAAAGCAACGCATGCCATACTCGTATAAACTGTACGATAGCACTATTACTTATTCTGTGACGATAGTGAAGTTTATAGCTACACATAAGTCTGCTTTAAAATATATGATAATGGAGTTTTATGAGTACAAAACAGTATGCTTAAAAAAATGTATGACAAAAAAAGGAGTATAAGAGATATTTATGACAACTGCCATTATGGTTTTAAATGATTCGGAGTTATGATCGGTAGTAATAGTGACTAAGTATTAATAGTGAGTATTATGACAGAAAACTGTATGACAAACATTTTCGGAGTTCCAATAATCGGGGTTGAAAAATTATGCCAACTTTGGCGCACCCATTTATTACATTAGTAAAGATTGACATTTTACTACTTTGACATTTCGCGATTTGGACCACCCGAGACTTGGACGTGGCACGACTTAGACGCTGTAAGACATGGACTTCTTACGATGTGGACGCAATTTCAACACTGGACATTTTACGACTTTGACGTAAGACGCCGGAGGGATATTAATGTATGAAAAGACCAATATTTGTACTCGAGTCTTGGATGTTTAAATATGTATAAATATGTATCTATTTTTATTCAAGTATGATTACCCGGCGCCTAGTACCCAAAACACAAGTTTTACTTACTTTGGGATTAGGTTATTATTTATTTATTTTGAAACGGGTATCGTACAAATTTTAAACTTTTTTGCACGCTGACGTCACCATCACAGTTTAGTCATTATTTAGTCGTAATCAAATTACTATGGTCACTGGATTACGTAAAAATCGAGCGAAATATCAACACACTAGAGTAAAAACGATCACGTCAATATTTTGTGTATGTATGTATAGCAGATATGTATGTTTTAATAATGGGCACGGTGTGCATCGACGTGGTATGGTATTGACATTACAACTGTATAGACAGCGATTGTACCGTCTAATTCGACATTTATGTAACCCATAACCCATAACCATTGTTAACATAAACCTCATTGTCAGTGACAACGGTTGATGTTCGTGAACATTGGCTATGCATACTCGTACCTGCTGTACTACGAAATTCGAAAATCGAATTTCGTGTCGTGCCGTCCCTCTCACTCCCGTATTAAATAATATAAGCGTCAGCGGGACGGTACGATACGAAGTTCGAGTTTCGAGTTTCGCAGTAGCCCAGCTGAGTTGGTGAGCTTAGCTACTATCGAGCCAAGAGGAAAGCGAGCGGCAGGCAGTGAGCGGGCCGTGTGACGCAACGCAACCCTGCCCGGGCACATGTGGCTTCTGCCAAGGTCAAGGGAGGGATTGATTTATATACTTTTAATTATTTCCATTTTGACTTTCCTTTCACGTAAAGTCAAATTAAAGTTTAATTGAAATTACTGTGAAATTAAAGACTTACCCAAGAAGTCACGTTCTGTGGGTTATCCATTCTGTACCTAAGAGTGGGTGGCGCCGTCTTACTTACGTTTTAACTCTATTTTGTTTGCAATATAAAATCAGTGTAAAAATCAAAATACTTAGGGGCTGTTTCACCATCCATTGATTAGTGTTAACTGATGGTTAAATGTGATGCCGTCTCAGTCTATTCGAAGAAAACAAATATAATCACATTTAATCGTCAGTTAACACTAATCAATGGATGGTGAAACAGCCCCTTATACTCTATACGTAACATTTTCATTAATACCGTTGTTTAAGCTTGCACAATCCCAGTAATCTTTGTTATAATTTATTATGATTTTATAAATAGGGTTCAGTATTCGAATACACGAGTTTAATTGGTATGATTGTGTCCCGTCACAATAATTTAAAATATTTTTTTTAAAGTTATTTTGGTTGGTTAGCTCTACGAGAATCCAACGAGGCTTGAATTCAGTAAACTTGTTTCAACTTGCCAATATAAGGGTAGGATGCTCGAAATACGCTAACGCACCATAACCGCAGTGACGTGATTTATAAAATAAATAAATAAAATAAAATATCTTTATTTCGGAACATTTAAGATTCCATAAAATTGTTCGTATTTTTCATTCCAGCTACGTGAAATTGTTTTAAAACATAATAAAATAGCATGATATTTAACATCATCATCATCATCATCCCAGCCTATATACGTCCCACTGCTGGGCATTTAACAATTAAATCTAAATTCAGAGTGAAATAAAATAAAATAATTATAATGATGTAATGATTTAACATGTCAAATTCAAAATAAATTGGATTAGAATATAAGAAGTCATAAATGTCTATTTTTATATTCACATCAATAACGATTTCATGTCATGACAAATTTATGTGTCACGTTTCTCAGGGCTTCTTACCTCAAAAGGAAAGAACAAATCGCTTAAGCGTACGTGGGACTATTTTGTTACCCGTTTGCGCGTGAGTAGGTACGAGTACCTACTTGCTTGCGTACGCGCGTGTATTATTCTGCTACCACTATGGAGTCTACGGAACGAGTAGGGGTAGAGATGTTAAGTTAAAATTAATATGAAATGGCTCTCAGGCTTTGCTCTCTGGCTATAGTCTCCTGCAACCACAAACAAGTAAAGTTTCTAAGCTTGGGCACGTATTTAAATATCGATAGTTAAAACATCGACGACCAAAATATCGAAAATCAGAATGTCGAACGATCAAAAGGTCGAAATTCAAAATGTTGAAAGTATAAATTATCGAATCATTCTTAGGTGGAAATTATAAAAATCCAATGTCTATAATACCGAAGGGTACAATAGTCGATTACTGATAAGAAATTTAACTTGTTTTGGCCACAGTTTAATCTAACACATATTTTGTGATTACAGATATTTTGTGTTTCGATATTAACATAATAATAATATCGATCATTCGGTTGTAGATATTTTGAAATTTCGATATTTTAGCCGTTCGATATTTCGGTTTTAGGAATTCCAGACGTCGATATAATGATAGTAGATATTTAGATCGTTCGATATTTTGATTTTCGATATTTTGACCGTCGATGAAGAATATTTTTTTTGTATATTAGTAACGGCGAGTCACTGGCAAATAAATACCATAAATTTTGTATGAAAATCAAATCTACGACTAAATATACTAAATTCTAAATTTGTACAAATTCTTGAGTGCTACAACTCGCTCTAACTCGTGCTGTACCATTTTTACAAGCTTTTATCATAGTAAAATAAGCTTTTATTTAGTTTCACCTGTCCCGTTGTTTGTAGTCAAATCAAGGCAAGTAAATTGCGTGACAATACAATAATTTGGTAGTGACATCCTGGTAGTCCGGCCAGAATTGTCTCCGCAGGACGGATCTCTTCATTCTTCGACGGGTAATGGCATCGACTTAAATTTGGTATGCAAAGGCAACAAAAAGTACAATCAGCAAAAGAAGCTAGTATTAAAAATGAAAATTATACCAAAAACTTTTTTTATATGCATTTTTCTGCGTTTATGTACGGTGCGTTAGTGTATTTCGAGCTCCAGTGTGGAGGAAATGCGTTAGAAACGTGACTAAATTATATATTTATGCAGTGCCTCAGCGTATCTGAGCATCGGTATGGTCAATCTTTATTACTTCAAAACGGAACAATAATAAACACATCACCATGATAATAAGCTAGCGTTACGAGACGGTATAAGTTAATTATATTGATACTTATTAATAATACCTATACTTGTGATGCAAGTTAACGAGTTAATTTATCTTACCCTCTTAAAAAGGGCTGCATTTTGATATAAGTATGTATTCAAATGTACTGCCGTACTCTTCACTCGCCTTGTATAGAATGGAAAGTATCATCTCTTTGAAAAGTTACTTCACGATATCACAATACACATAACTATCTTGTTACGTATATTGCGACGATATTTATTGTGATAAGTACTACCTACTTCAATTATCGCATCCGTTAAGCCTATCTGGAAACGTTAACATTAATAAGGATCGATGTCAATTACCCTTAACGCGACGTAAATAGAGGGTTAGCATTGTTTGCGGATCTGATAATAAATAATCTCTTATCGAACGCTGGGTATGCTCAATAATAATTATCGCGAGGTCATTTGTGCTTATTCTTGATCCCAGCTATGTAGACAGTGTCACGTCCTCAGATTTCTCGAGTCAAACAACAGCTATTCTTCAAGTAAATATTCAATTAACGCGGATCCATGCGCAAGCTCCGCATTGTTGTCGTATTTCTTATCTCGTTATATTTCAATGTTAGGTTGGGTATTAGGGTAAGATCCTACCGTGAAATTCTTCACCGATATGTATTATGTTATTCGATCGGAATGGTACTTATGATGGGTCATAGATTAACGCATGGGAACGCAGAACCAAGGTTCCAGCAGAATCTTGTCGTGAGTATTTCGTTTCTTCATTATTTTTGTATATTTTGTTTTTTTATTGTGTTAATTTGCTTAGAAAGTAAATACAGTGCTATAGAAAATAGTCGAATTTAAATAATGAAAAAATTATGTTAGCTCAATCCGCGTCAACTGTGGCAATAATCTAAATATAGAATATAAAATTTTCGTGTCACAGTTTTTGTTATTAAACTCCTCCGAAACGGCTTGACCGATTTTTATGTTTTTTTTTTGTAAGTTATACCTACTCGGTAGGTCTGAGAATATTTCATACTTCTACGCGGACGGAGTCGCAGGCAACAGCTAGTCTAATGACCAAACTCCTTCGAAACGGCTTTACCGATTTTTATGAAATTTATCGGTATCGGTAGGTCTCAGAATAGGACAAACTTTTTTCAGACTTCTACGCGGATGAAGTCGCGGGTACCAGCTAGTATATTTATAATTTCCCACGATAATTCCTTATAGACGTATGATTAGAGCTTGTTGGGGCGAAAAAAATTAAGTAAGTATAGTTTTTTTATATCTAACTGGCGACCCGCCCCGGCTTCGCACGACCAATATAAAAAAACCGGCCAAGTGCGGGTCGGGTCTCCGTACCTATTACAACATTAGACATTAGCAAAAATGGACAAAAAAACACGTTTGCCGTACGGGAGCCCCCCTTGAAAATTTATTATATTTTAATTTAATTATTTATTTTTAAAGTGAATTAAAATACAAATTAATATTCTGTGAATATTTCAAGCAAGTACCTGTTGCCGTAAAGAGCACCCCTGAAATATTTGTTTTATTCTGTTTTTAGTATTTGTTATTATAGCGGCAACAGAAATACATCATCTGTGAAAATTTCAACTGTCTAGCTATCACGGTTCATGAGACACAGCCTAGTGACAGACAGACATTGGAGTCTTAGTAATAGGGTCCCGTTTTTATTACCCTTTGGGCACAGAACTCTAAAAAGGTCTCACATCGAGGGCACTTCACACACATTTTGCAGCGCTATTTCCCAAAAACAACACCCGGCGCGTCAACGTAAGGTAGTTAAGTGCATTTTTTAAGGCGGGCTTCTATTTTCTGCTCTGAGGTACAAAAGGTAACAAACGAACTTATCATTTCTTCTGTGTTGTGTATCAAGGCAAAAGCTTCCCGCCAGGAAGACGACGAAGCCCCGCTAAAGCGGGGCTTCTATTTTCTGCTCTGAGGTATAAAGTTCAAAAGGTAACGAACGAACCTATTATGAAATGAGTGTAATACGAGCACTTCTAAATCGTGTCTAATTGTAATCAAATACATGTGACTCGTTGCGGTATTCTGAATGCAGCACGCTCATTGGCGGTCTCGTTCCCGCGCAGCGCACCACGAGGTGTGTTGCAAATTTTCATTAAAAAAGAATACGAATTATTAATTTAGTTGGTAAGTCATTATTTACGATGTTCTTTATTGGGGGTTGATCTTGATGAAATTAGTAGACAGATATTGAAGTTCAAAAATAAATAAATTAGCTGACTTACAATATTAGTCGCCAAATCATCAATTTTGAAGATAATATAAGAGTATTTATCGGTAGCCGAGATATATTATTTTGCATAATTTGCTGGTATTGTAAAGATGGCATATTAGTTTAATAGAAGCTGTTCTATTAAACCGTTGCTTGCATACAAAAACAGATGTTCCGTTGCGGATGCTAAATAAAACTAGTCGCTGCACTTATTATTTGGAAATCTCTACATTGTGAAATAAATTAAATCCATATAAACAAATTGTAGTGTAAAAATTTGTTTAATAAATGCATCTCAAATTCAATTTGCTTTTTCTTTCTAGCTTTGTTATTTTTATTTGTCAAAAACTTCCACTTTCTCAAAAAGGCTCAGACAAAAAGGTGAGGACCCTCGCTCAGCAGGGTGAGGCATTTCTGGTGCAAAGGCTGTCGTCATAGCCATGTAACGTGGAAATGCCGCGAGCGTTATTGGCACTTTTGCGCCGAGCATCGCAAGGGGCAAGTTATTTGACTAGATTATTTTTATAATAATTGGTGATATTGTTAAATTTTATGTAAATTTTGACATTATATAAAATTTATTATTTATAAAAAAAATAAGTTTTGTATCACTAAATCACGGTTTAAAGTGCTACTGAACGCTTTTAGTTACAGCCATTTTCTTTTGATACCATTTTTACAGTTTCTTCAATAAAATTGCGCTTGAACTCGAGGGTGACACTATTTACCGACCGTAGAATACCGACATGGAAATACCGCTACATTTCGTGTACACGCCCATAGAAACTCTTGTCAGTTTGACACCTTGTATGGTAGTGTGGGTAGTGTACAAGAAATAACGTACGTAAACTATTACACAAAAACTTATTTTTTGTTTCGGTTGTTAATTTCATGTTTCCTTTTAGCCCGCGTACCTAATGGTGTTGTAACATATTTGGCAAGTGAGTGTATAAAAGTTATAATAATTATGTTTGTTAATGCTTTTTAAAGCCACAAAATAAATAATATTCATTTATTTATATTTATTTTTTATATAAGTTAATTGGTGTCAGGTGTCCTATGATATTTATTTATTATCATTTATTTAATATGTTTCATAGTTTGCAATAATTTTTTTAGCTTTTCATTTATTTTAATTTTTATTAAGTATTTTTATAAACAATATTGGTATGTATACCTATATAAATGTTCTCAATTATATCAAAATTAATTCAATAATAATAAAAAACATAAAAAAACAATAATACACATAATAATAATAAACAAAATACAAATACAACACAACAAACAAACACACACACACAAACAACACACAAATACAAACACAACAACAACACAACACAACACAAATTATCTAGTCTTATTAATCTGTCATCTCCCATGATAACAGGATCAAAGGAATTTGGGCACAAATTTGTGCCTCTGGGAGAGGACAGGTTAACCGACTTCAAGAAAGGAGGAGGTTCTATGTTCCAATGTTTTGTATAGTAACAAAACTGTGTAGTATATCTTTGTAGCGGTCCGAGGGTCACCAACAGTGCTGGCTGAAAATCAGTGCTGGGGTGTTTACGAGTATTATTAACGCTTTAGCATTATGCTGAGCCAGTGTCCGATTAACAACCGCAATGACACATAGGTACTTTTTTAACTACCTTTTACTGGCAATGTATATAGTTCGGGTTGCGCACTGGGATGCAAGAGATAAACAATGTAGGTAGTTAATATATAATATCACACATGTATGTTATAGAAACGTTCAGAAGGTGGGCTAACAAGGCGGGAGTCTGGGCGCGTTGGTAGGCGCGTGTGTTTCCCACGTGTTGTCTATTTTGTTGTGTCTTGTGTTGTAAATAAATGTATTTTCTTTCTTTCTTTCTTTCTTTCTTTCTAAATATCATGCCAGTAAATAGTTTCACCCGACCGAACTCGAAATATTAAGAAAACAGTGACACTGTTCGAGACATTTTTAAACACGCTGTTTCTTCCTAAATTAACCCATATATGCCCAGTGGGTCGTTTTGTCTTTGTCTAAACCTATTTTTACCTATTTTTGGGAAAAAACGACCCACTGGGCATATATGGGTTAAATCTTAGACTAGGAAGAAAAGAGGTAGAAGAGATTTGATTTTCAGGAATATTTTGTTAACATTGACTTTATCGCAGTCAAAACGTGAATTGGAAAAGTAAAAAAAACTATAGGTACAGTAATGGAATTTCATACAATTTCCCGGCCGGCCGGTCAGAGCGGCCGGGAAGTTTTTTTTTTAATAAGTGGCAGTCTAGTAAGAACTTCGTGGGCTACGTTTGCGACAGATAGGCGGACATTTCCGAGCATATTAGAGAAAAAAATACAAACATTGCAACATTGAACCTCCTCCTTTTTTGAAGTCTGTTAAAAATACGTCATTTTGTTCAGAGACGGTCTAAATAAAGTGAAATGACAAGTTAGTGACATCTAACGGCGACTAGTGGAACAACTAAAGCACGCTTACTAGCGTAACAGCGTAACGTCGTTTACGTTTACTAGCGCCACCTAACGTGCAATAGAACTTCACCAGATGTGAAATGAAGGTCGGATGCCGTTCATTCGTACGTTCGATAGATGGCGTCAGTATGCCACAACACAGACCTTTCGGATAATCTGCAATTATTTTTTAACGAATGATTGTTTCAAATTAAAGATATCAATTAATACCACTTATATGTTTCCTTGGTCGATTTATATAATATAAACTAGAATTAGATATGTTTAAATTTTATGTAGGGCTTTTAAACGTAGATAGGTACCTAAGTAGCTCTTGTTACAGTATCTATTTCCATTTAAAAATGATGGCGTTATAATATAAATCAGCCTTGCTCGCGAATGTGTTCGCCAATCATTAATTGATACAATAACGGGGTTGTACATATTCAATATTTTACCAGGCTGCCTCCACGACGAGTCATTTTTACCCGACTGCAAGGAGAGGTATTGTTTTTTTAACATCAATGCTGTACCCGCTAAAGTTGAGTACTTTCTACTTTACATGAGTAGTGATTCATAATTTACTCGTATGTACGCTGTAACAGAATTCAAGGGCCCTGTAACAGGAGCAAAAAATTAAACCACAGCTTCCACCAATTTAAATAATTTATTTTAATTCTAGTGCCCGTGCGACACAATGTTTTTCATCACATTTGCGAGTAAAATTGTTTATTTGTAATCTAGACAAAATATTATTTTTGCCTCATTGCCGATTCCTTAGGCTGCGCTCTAGGGCAGCGCCAGCATTCTCCCCTGGTGTTGCGTGCCCGAGCTGCGGGAGGGGGGGTGCGCGTGCAGCAGCGCGCGCAGCAGCTTCAGTACGGGCACTGACTCATTTACCGACCTTGGGCTTCATGACAAGAAAATTAGTACGGGCAATGACTCATTTACCGACCACGGGTTTCATGACAAGCACATTAAGGTCGAGGGTTTTATTTGGGGGTTGCAACCAAGGTAGCCTGCATGTTTCGACACTGTTTACGAGCAAGTATGATGAAAATATTAAAACACACCAGTGATGACTTAGTTTGGTTCTGTCTGAAAGTAAAGCGGAAATTACACTGGTGTTCGCCTAATGCGGTCGCCGAACTTGTGTCAAACTACTTTGGCGAACGACCGTCGCCTTTACATTAGTCTGTCCGCCTACTGTGGCGGCCATATTAAGGCGGTGACAGCTGTCGCTCGCCGAATGCGGCCGACTAGTGTTCTTCACAGCAGCAGTGTGCATGCAGCATGCGGCGAACAACAAAGTGTAATTTCCGGGTAAAGCAGGCTGCGACATACCTACTTAATACAAGTACGATAGCGCAGGTTCTGGGTAAGTAGTCGCTTCGTCTCTCTTACTCTATGCGACATTCGTATTTCGTACCCGTCTTAGGCACTCGTACTTATTGCTAGGTATAATAAATATTTTAATCCAACTAAGCCAAAGTGACTCAGAATGACTTCTTATAAATGTGGCAAAAGGATATCACAATAAATGTGAAAGTATTTCTGTATCAATTTGTGTAATTACCTCTCGTCACGAGACAACCGCTGTATTTTACAAGTCTCGATTATGCCAAAAATATGTTTTTTTTAACTTGGGTACTTAATTAATAAATACCCACAGCAAACAATAAAAAATTTAAATCAGGCACGGACGTTGTGCTATGATTATTTTGAAGATCGACATTATAAGGAACCCTCAAATGGACGAAGTTTTAAATGTGGGTAAAAGGAATTTATAACATATTATCTATTTCAAAAAGTACTTAAGTTAACTAAGATTCCCAGAAAAAAAAAGTTAATTGACCTACTTTGCTATTTTAGAAGCTTCTAGGCCTGGGAACGGCCTTTTGCCAGATGTACAATTTCAATTTCGCTAATAACGTAATCATGTAACGGATGTGGTATTAGGTACGCCTAGGTTATAATTTAATCTCTAAATGACTTCAAAACGGGGCGGAAGTGTGTCGAGGGCTTCAAAGGCTCTAGTACATTTTGTTGGTGTTCACCTTGCATTATAACAAGCATCCGTTCCAATTTGACCTGGAATAACGCAAGGTTGTCTCTAATAGATGCGAGATGGCGCCGAGGCGACTGGGTGCCCGGCATCACAGCGTCGCACTGCTGTATCATTCCCGAGCCGGTGGGACGGGGAGGGGCCGGGCCGGCGCCCTGCCGGCTGCCCGCCCGGACCCGGAGAACCCGCCAACATGCGGCGTTATACGAACGTTACGCCTTAGAACGCTAATCACGATGTTTCAAGTTCTGATCTCTGATATATAGATGAAATCGACATTGTATTTAGTACTAAGCATTTACCAGTAGTTTCGCTAGCATAAACCATTAGACCTGGCATTGAATTGAAATTCAGGTATTTCATCCAATTCCCATTAAAGTTCTGGAAGTTTTCATGGCTGTATGAACAACTTTCGTGTAAGATTTCATGCCTCTACACGTACCATTGATAATTCGGAATTTTATATGCGTTCATCCCGATCCCTTGCCGTCCATACCTAGAGATAAAAAGTGGTTCACGTATTATTTCAAAGACCCAGCTACCTGCTTACCAAATTTGAACTTAAATCCTTCCAGCAATTTTAACGTGAAGGAGTAGGTAACAAACACAACTGACAAACTTTGGGATTTATCGTATTAGTTTAATTTTGTTCCATATTATGGATTGGCTAGCGCAAAATGCTTCACAAAAGCAAATTCAGCAAGCAAAAACGTTAACTTACTAAACGCCCTCTGAAGTTCAGAACTTATAATTAGGAAAAGTAGCTGTCACGTGAGCTAAAACTGCGAGGCACCGATGTGGCTAAAAATACTTTTATTTATTTACTAGCTGAGTTGTTGTAATGAAAACAATTACAAAACAAGTTTGTTGTTTCAGAGATTTCAGTTCAAAAAGGATTACTATTTATTGGGGACTACCGTAATCTCCTAAACCCTGTGAAAACACGGGTGAAAATTTGGCAACGACGACTATAGTAGAAAATACAGACAATAAAATTTCTGTTCCTATTATAATTAGTACCTACTATGTTAACGTCCCTAAGAGTGCGCTTAAATAAATAAATAAAAAGTCATGCGATTTTTGGCATCGTTTATTTATGTAGACCTAGTCTCAAAGTAAGCAAAGCTTGTGTTATGGTTATTTGATATAATAGGCAAAGGAGAAAGATACTTCAATAGATAGTTAGATATATATTTAAATACGTATAAACAAATACTACTTTAATTACATAGTTTATAATATTTATTATGAAAGATTTTAAAACTAGGGAGTGCAAAGGCGAAGCTCCTTATAAGCAGAAAAGTATTATAATATTTGGCTATAATAATAATGTACCTTTTATCTTAATACTAAAAAAACAAGTTTCAAACTTATTCCAAAAGGCTTAAAGACCGACTTAATTATTTTAACTCTTAAGAGATAGGGTCGCCTTAAATTTTGGTTAATTTATGATATGATATTGCGTAATATATTTTATTTTTCAATAAAATCTATTAGCGGCAACTGGGTAAAAATGACATACTAATGCATTATCAAAAATCTTCCGATATCGATTTGTTTAATTTTTCATAAAATGTTTTGGCATAGGGTACTGTGTACTCAACCGTTAATGATTTAAATCTGTTATGTCACGCATAATAATACGTCCAATAGAAATATACAGAATGACTCTTATTTTAAGCTTCGCCGCAATTGTGTAAGGGTAAGAATGCAAACTACCACGAACAAAATGGTACCCACGAAATGAAACTAATTTAACTCTACGTAGACGTTACAAAGCCGTAGCTACCTACGGCTGCTACGCGGCTACGGCACCTACGAACAAAGCGTAGCGCTTTCGAATTGGAGATGATAATAGAACTTTCTCTTATCGTTCCCTGTACAGGCCGATGAATTGATATATAACTCCGCAAAGTAACGGTTGATTCAATCGACTATCGATTGTTGATATGATTCACTTTGAACACTCTGACTCTGAGTGTCTAAGGCTTTATGTAGGAAGTGAATAAATATTGTGTTTTGTGTTTTTTTTTTCGTGATAGTTATGTATTTGTTTTTTTTTTCGAAACATACTCTTACTTAATAGTTGCATTTTATATTTTATTTTATTTACGTCGATAAGCCAAAGGCTACTAGAAACACAGGGCAGCTTAAAGTTCCAGACAGGCTAAAACCAAAAAGTCGTTTCTGGGAAATTGCATACGTTTTTATAATAAAATTCCAAAAAATATTATAAATGAAACGGATACAAAATTCAGATCTATTGTCAAGAAGACATTAATATCAAAGGCGTATTATAAAGTTAATGATTATATCATGAACAGGGATATTTGGAAATAATTCCGATCCGCATTAGCGATCCCTTCAAATAGCGAACCTACTGTGTCAAAAATGAAGTTGTGTTATATACTTGTGATGTATACATATCATTTAATAATATTGTAAATCTGTTTAAAAAAAATATATACCTCGTTGAGTTTCTTGCCGGATTCTTCTCAGCAGAGGTTTTTCCGGACCGGTGGTAGTTTTTTTTTGACATTCATAAGTGCTTGTTATAGCCTAAATTGAATAAAGATATTTTGACTTTGACTTTGACTTTATTTTAAGAGTTCAAGTAAATTATGTACTTAACGTTTTACACTTCGATACGTTGCGTCGTAACAATATTACTTCGTGTTCTACCTTTTACTATCACATTGTAGAAACAGAAGATTGATAGTATCGCTTTATATTCAAATCTCGTCATTGTCTTCACAGCATAATAAACCATACTCGTATATAAAATAATCTATGTATATCTACAAAAAAGTAACGTGCTGACTGACTGACAGACTGCTCATGGGCTAACGCACCGGGGCTACAGATTTGAAATGTAGCGGACATATTTCCTTGAGGAAATTATAGAAGTGCATTAATAAAACTTGTGTCAGGAGGCCTCGCTCTTCTAAAACTAGATAATTGACAAGCAGGAAAATTACAATTTGTACCGGAAACTTAACTTACTTAACCTAAAACACTATTTGCGTGTTATGGGCATGCAATCATGCATATGTGTGTGTGTGTGTGTGTGTGTGTGTGTGTGTGTGTGTGTGTGTGCGCGCGCGTGTGTGAGCGCGAGTGCGTATGCACTTGATAGTGTGTGTGTGTAAATTATGCGATTACACTCACAATCTAAAGATAAAATAATATAAATCACTTACAACTATAGAATTCTCAAATGTTACAGTGAAACGATTATTTTAAAATTCCCACGGTATAGAGGTAGCTAGCTATTATCTCCTACAGTAGAACACAACCCTGAATTCCCCGAAGTGGGACAAAATAGGTCGTGTTGGATCCGCATCCGTCTCTGCTGACGTCACGACCTCCCCCCCCCCCTAAGCCGCACAATTCTTAGTTTCTTCCTTTCTCTTCATCATACTTATTGATGTAAATTAATTAATTGGTTAAGGTTATATTCTGATTACTTTGTGTTAGTATACGGTATTTGACAAATCCTGATTTTGCCATATCTTAATATTATTATGAAAATATAGATATACAGATAGTGTTTAGCGAAGAGAAAATTTTAATCGGTTGAAAATTGGATTTATAGTGTTTTTTGGAAAAATCGATATACCTGTCTCTTTCTCAAACGCTTTTCTCTATGCAGCAAGTATGGCGGTACTGGCGTGTGACGTCACATGCCAGTATGTCTTTCTCTGTCTAATCTTGAATTTCAAACCTTTATAACTTTGTTATTTGTAAAGGTAGCTTAAAAATTGTTTTTCTATTCGATAATAGGCATTGTGTAATTTTAATTTATAAAACATATACAAAATAATCAAATACCGTATTAAAGCTAAAATTAGTTGATATTGACAGAATGGCAAACAGTATCTCGGCTACCTAATCATCGTAGACTTTCAATAATTTCAATTAACTAATAATGAAATTTACCTATTTAAATGTACACATACATGTACGTACATGATATAAAAGACTACAAAAAACATCATTTGGATGCATTTTTCTTCCAATTTAAAGTGTAAAATTATTTGCTGAAAGGTCAAGAATAATATTAATCACAAAAAACCACTGCCGGAGATTTGACAAAATAGTCAGTGGCTATGTACCAGCCCCTGAAGTTGATAATCGTTTGTATGTCATAAAACAATAATGCCAATAGACGTGTCTGTCAAATTGAAAGTTCGACTTTAGCGACATATTAATTTGATAAGAACTTGTTTAAAAATTAATAGACCACTTATTTGGCTGATGGTACCTCCATTACTTACTCAATTGTAAGTACTGTCTGATTTTTGTCTTACTGTAAAATATTTCAATGAAACTTTGGACAAATTTTGAAAATCCCAGTAAAAAAATTACTGATTAAGTTTATCGATTTTATATGCTTTATAAAAGTAGCGATGATAATCATATCTTTATTTAATAGTTGGAAAAACATGACCTAATCTTTTTTATTATAAAAAGCCGTGCTGGCCTACTAGTTTGACCTATGGCCTCTCAAGCAGAGGATCGTGGGTTCAAACCCCGGCTCGCACCCTTGAGTTTTTCGATAATCCATTTGAAATTTACCACGAGCTTTACGGTGAAGGAAAACGTCGTGAGGAAACCTGCACAAACCTGTGAAGCAATTCAATGGAGTGTATGAAGTTCCCAATCCGCACTGGGCCCGAGTGTGAACTACGGACTAAGCCCTCTCATTCTGAAGGGAGGCCTGTGCTCAGCAGTGAGACGTACATAGGCTGGGATGAATGAATGAATGAACCTTATTGCAAATACACCTAATTGGTAACTTGTTTAACTCGCCACTTGCATTTTTACAATAAAATTATAGAGTACCTACATATATTAACTACCGGAATTAAGATAAAACTAATGGCATTTTACGTGATTAAAATTATCAAACTGTTTTATGCTGCGGAGCAGATCAACAAATAAATTATTAAATAGGTATGTACATACTGTATTCCCGTACTTTTCATCACTGACATCATGTAAAAAATTTAGACAAACCGGTGGGAATTAATTTCACGCCACCAAGCCACTATTTAACAGATACAGACAGACATACCAACTACCACCACTACCACCAACTACTGTTTTTAATTTTATTTACACAGTCATACAGCGATTTATCTGTTCCAGTTAGTCCGACTATAGGTACAGTTAAAACTGTATATTAGTAACTGGCTTTAAACAGGAATCGTGTCAAATGTTTTTATACATTCGCTTTATACTTCATTTCACAATTTTTTTCCATTTTTTTTTTACATATTGTTCGTACTTCTTGGAAGTAATCCTGTTCTTGTTCAGTTAGATCTACTTTGCATTCAATTAAGGCAAATTTTATTAAATTATTGTACTGATCAGTGAGATTCAATCGTTTTTAAACCGCTATTTCTATGTGAAAAATTAACTCAAGAGGCGCTTCGTATTAGACTGAGCCGGCAAAATATACAGCGTGTATATTTGATACTACCTCAAACTTTAAGGGCAGTTAGTGAAGGCCCTAATAATCACATTTAGTATAAAATTTAGACTTATTATTTTCCTTACAAAATGAATTAGCACGCAATGTATCGCTACGCGATACTAGGTACTTTGTTTTTATTCAAAACGTCGCACTTGTTGACGCGACAGCTGTCACAGAATGCTTCTCTCTCGTATCAAATTATTGTACGCATTACATTGCTGCTCGAAAAATATATCAAAAATTAATTACGCTCTGGTAGTTAATTCTAAATTAAAAACTTGCTTTGAAATCGATTCACAGCACTTAAACCTTAGTATGGTTACAGTTTGAAGTAGTATCAAAAATACACGCTGTATATTTAGCTTTTCAGCCAGGTAGGCCTCGCGCGTTTGACCTCATAATTATTTAGTTTTGCGGTTCTGGCGGTAGAAACCGGCGCTTGGCTGCACGCCAGGCTTCCTTCCGAAGCTCAGGTACTTTGCTAAACAAAAAAATATATCCCGTCCTGCTGCTAAACTTAATTTGGAAGTGCACGTCGATCCCTTTATCGGCCTGGATTTTCTTTTGTTTCTGTCCAGATCTACAAATAACAAAAAAATAAAAAGCATTTTTTTTATTTAACCTTAATCTAGATATCAGTTTGAAGTCGGTCCTCAGCACGAGCCAGGAGGAGTGATAGAAGCCAATCAGGTAGACGACTAATAGGTCCACTTCTGCTGGCTAGTGCTGAGGCACCGACTTCAAACTGGTACCTACCTAGATTAAGGTCAAATAAAAATGTTTTATAATTTGTTGTTTTTTAGTTTTTTGTTTAAATGTTTTTATTGTATTATTTTTTCCTACTCATAGGGTAGGATTTTTTTAATTTATATGGGACCAACTTCGAGGTAAGTATACCCTATCCAATAAAAATCTATATTAATAATTTCGTCAAGGGGTACGGTAGACTCGAACGAAATGCACATCAAATTGAAGTGCGTAAAAAATTAGTCAATCCGAGTCGACAACTTGTAGGCGGAAAATTCGGATTATCGAGTATTTTCAATATAAACTTGAATTAATTACTAAGTATATAATGGCGTTGCGAAGTAAACATGTCAAAGTCATCACATCAAAGTGGTGTTAGTGTCACGCAAGTGTCACGTCATCACGTGTCACAGGTGTCACAGGTTTGCATTTCGTTCTCCATTGTGACCTCTTGTACGATTCGTCGATTTTCATCAGATCGATCGTACAGACGAATCGTACCGTATCTTTTGGTCTAATTTCTTTGATTATGAGACTGACATCATAATTATTTGGGAAAATAAGATTTAGGAGAACTATCTACTGGTGAAATACCGATACGTAGGTTAGCTGTGAAAGTGTTTGTGATAATATTAAGGCTGGGAATATACGTCAAATTTTTCGATAAGTAGGTACGTACGACAGTCTTTACACTGGCAATTTTTTTTTTCAAACATTATTATGAGTAGGTACATTTTACCCGAGCGAAGCCGGGTTTTCATCTAGTAATTATCAAAATCGGACTAGGTACTCTGTAATAAGTTATGCGTGGTTATACATTACAATCAGTGAGTGAACAATCAATCATCCCCTGTTTTCCTACCCTTATGGTTGAAATATTCTTTTCAAATTTATATGGGACCACTTTGGAGGTATACCCTTTCCAATAAAAAAAATTATCAAAATCGGACTACCCTGTAAAAAGTAAGGCGTGGTCAAACATTAAAAAAATATATACGCGTCGACTTGAGCTCCTCCGTTTTTTATCGTCGGTTAATAAAAAGTAAAGGTAGACTTCTGAAGTCCTTCATCTGTTGTGTTCTTAAACCCTTAGTTTTTCAAAAGCTAGAGCGGTAAGTAAAAAAGTTGTTAGAAGAGGTTTTAAGCAAGCACTTCTACTCTATAACAATGCTGGCTATAACCCTGTCTATTTTATTTGTTGTTATCAAATATTGTTTGTTGTCAATATAAAATTTTACCTCAACATGGTAACAGATGCGTATCGAAAATTATTTTAAAATAAAATATTTGTGAGGTTATATTTCTAATGAGCGAAACATAATTATTTATCCAAGAATAATTACTAACAATTTTCACAAGTTGTTGTTGTTTCTTTAAAAAAATATGGCTCTATCCATCCGAGGACAATTTTGCCAGTGTCTAGTAGTTTTTGCCGTTGTACGGTAAAAAAATCTAGAAAACGAAATATGAGAGGTAATGGTGGATGAACGATGACAGCACGAATCTGTGACAAAAATGTCAATTTGTTATTTTATCACAAGTTATTTTCTAACAAGGCCTGTCAAAATGTCAACTTCATCAACGAGCTGCAAAATTGATATCGGTCGGTTAGAAGGAAAAGAAAATTGGTCTACATGGCGCTGCAAGGTACTGTGATTGCTAAGAGGAACTTCTGGCGGAGTAGACGCTATCAACGGCAACCTAAAGCCACCTACGCACCCAGATGCAGCAGCGAACCCGGCAGCCATGGCTTCTTATCAACAAGCTCTACAAGACTATAACGAAAAAGATAGCGCTACAATGCTTATTTTAATGGCTAATATGTCAGATTTTTTTTTAGTTACTCTACAAAAAAGTAATGAGGCTAACAAGTGCGAAACGGATTTGGGATGAATTACACACTCTGTTCGACGGCACATCTGAGGATAAAACCTTTGCTACAGCTTCTTCAGTTATTGCAAAGATCCCCTACATGACATGTTCATGCACATATCCAAATTGAAAAATATATGGCATGAATTAAAGGTTGAGCTACAAAAGGATGAAGCTAAGTATGATCTTCCAGAGATTTTAATCATATGCAAGATTTTAGAAACGCTACCCGATGATAGTTACTTCCCATTCAAATCAAGTTGATCTCAAAGATTCGTCTCCCGAGCCAGATGAATGTCGAATAAATTATTCAGACGAAGATCATGATGACGTCCCTGATACCAGAACTCTTCGCGACAGATCCACACTGCGACTTCCAAGTAGATATGACGACTTTATTGTCTCGACTATATTAAATGATGAGCATGGACCCACAACATATAAAGACGACATGAAAAGTCAGCAGAAAACTGATTGGATGAAAGCAATGAATAGCGAAATCTTTAAATGACAATAAGACTTATACAAACAAGCTTCTAGAGAGATTTAAAATGAGTGACTGCAAGGCTATCAGTACACCAATATTTAAAGAAGCACAACCAGATACGGAAACGGAGAAGGAAGTAAAGCTCCCCTACCGCGAAGCTGTCGGTGCACTGGCATACCTCCAGACACGAACCAGACCAGACATATCATACGCCGTAAGCGTCGTATCCAAAACACTAGACAATCCATCTAATGAAGACGTTCTCAAAGTTAAATGAATTTTTCGTTACCTGAATGGAACTATCGATTCAGGGATTGTTTACAAAAAAGGACACAAACCTGGAGTGTTGGAATGTTATAGCGACTCCGATCACGGCGGAGACACAAATACAGGACGTTCTACATCTGGAATTTTGTGCATCTATGCAGGAGGTGTGATCTCTTGGGCAAGTTGCAGACAAACATCTGTAGCGATCTCGAGCACAGAAGCTGAATTAGTTGCAGCTAGTGAAGCAGGACGTGAAATGGTTTGGCTGAGAAGACTTTTCAATGAGATAACCACACTGAAAGATATCCCAACTCTACAAATTGACAATGATGCAGTTATAAAGCTTTCACAAAACCCAGAAATGCACAGAAGAACGAAGCACATTGCGATAAGGCATTTTTATGTCAGAGAACTTGTAACAGACAAAGAGCTGCAAGTTAAATATGTTCCCACAATATCAATGTGCAGATATTCTCACAAAAGCTGTTTTTAAGCCTAGATTGGCATTTATTAGTGGGTTAATTGGCCTAACACTGTAGATACAGTTTGCCAAAAAGGGAGGATGTTAGAAGAGGTTTTAAGCAAACACTTCTACTCTATAACAATACTGGCTGTAACCCTGTCTATTTGATTTGTTGTTATTATTGTTTGTTGTCAATATAAAATTTTACCTCAACAAAAGTGTAAAACTGTTATTTTTATGATTATCCACTTAATTGTCATGATGCTAGTTCTGTACACAAATTCATAATATAGATACATTTTATATTGATATGTATATACACGTATATTTATAAAATACAGAGCACTACATTTTAAAGACGATTAAAAGAAGAGGTAAACAACAGTCAGTGTCATGTCATGTCATTGCTAAAGAGCGATCTCTCCCATATAACCTTTGAGTAGTTTAAAATGTAAGATAGATATGTATAGCAAGTAAAATTACTAATAAGCAATATATTTCACATTAAATTAGTTCAGTTCTGATTTCTTATTTTGTCAATTTTTATTTGAAGTAAACTGCAACAAGAATTGCCTGTGATAGGTAGCACTACTAGGTTGACATAATGACATTAATGTCGATTCAACTACTAATCAAGGATCGTAAGACATAACAGGATTACTTACTGACAACCTAATTTGAAGCCTACTTTAATATATAGATACTTACTAAAGTCGATAATTGATAACTATATATGATAATAAAATTCCAATGTGCCACAAAAAATCCGGATTCAGGTGATTTGGTATAGTTAATAAATAATAGTAAATATGTTCAGTAACCAAATTTTGACGATATTTAAGGTATCGGCTATCGTTTCGCTAAACGAATGATAATTCTGATTATATCAGGTCAATGTCGGTGTCGTTGTGAATTGCATCCAATTTGATTTACTCAAATACAAACAATCAATATTAACATTTCCAATCTTGCGACTGTTTGGGTACGCCGTAGGTACATCATATAATCATTTAGCCAAATAACTTGACAACTTACAGTTTGATCTAGACCATTAACGTTGATAATATTTACCAAGTCAACACCTACATTAATTAAGAAATTACTCAGCAAGTGTAGTGCGATTAGGTTTCACCCCACCAACATTCAACAGGAGTACCTTCGGTCACTTCTTATTAATTGGCAATCACCCAAAATAAAACTATTGTCCACTACAGTAATATTATGACCAAAAGTCTGCTTTGCTGTCTTTGCATCGTGTGACTTGTCTTACTCCTGAACGCTCCTGAAAACATTCACTGTCTGTTTCAACCCTCATCGCATACCTTTACATTTACTTACAGCTAGATCACAATAGATGCGTTCTAAGTCCTGCAGCCCCGTCCACTCGTATAAAATCAATAACTGAATCAATGAACCGGGCCGCAGGGCGCAAAACGCACCCAGATTGGCAAAACCTGTATGATCGATAATTAATTAGTATGGTATGGTATTCATGTTCAAAATTAGTATGGTACTACCTATACGTCTTAACTTGAGCAACATACTATTGATTTATTTTTTATTATTACGAAAGGGACGCAAATAGATACTGAGGAGCCTACTTTTCCATTCTCTAATAAAGTAAGTTCGTAATGTTTCATGTGAGATATATTTGTGACGCAGTTTCTTCAGACGCAGAAAAAATAGAGATTATTATTATTATTCCCCTTGATGGCGGCCTTAAGGCTGGGGCCAGTGTCAGTTACAATGACAGGGTTGCGGATGATTCTGCAGAACTTCAACAGTTTGACAGGAGCAAGACAATCATTTTGACAATAAAAATAAATCCTTTTCTGCCGAACGCTGTTGCGGAAGTCACATCACACTACGACAAAGACGAAACATGTTATTATTGGTTAAAAATAGAGATGGGATCACTCTTTTCTAAACATCTGACACTTTATGTGACATATATTTATTGTAACTAAATAAACAGAAATTGAATGTCAGATATCTGTCAAATACAATATCATAAATTTATCACAGAGTGATGAATCAGACCTTAACTTTAAAAACTACTCAATTATTGGATGTGTTCAATCCAAAAGAGAAATCTAGACACGAATTTTTCCTATGCATGCATATCTCAGGTTGTTTATTTCTACTACGCTACTTATGCAGCAGCACTAGCGACATCTATGTTCCGCTCTCATCGAGAGACGTCACACTCTTTCGGAACCAACCGCTCACCCAGACAAGAGATGTCGCTACTAAGCAATCAAATTATGATTGGTTTTTTGGAGCCTTTTTGTATTTTTTATTTCAACTCCAAATTTGTTACTTTTACGGGTATCCCGTGAAACCATCTCGAAAATACAAACTGAGACATGGATGCCCAGAAAAACCACAAAAAGAGAACAAAGAGAAAGAGTGTGACGTCTCTTGATGAGAGCGGAACATAGATGTCGCTAGTGCTGCTGCATAAGTAGCGTAGTAGAAATAAGCAACCTGAGATATGTATGCATAGGAAAAAATCGTGTCTAGATTCCTGTCCAGCGGTGGTGTAGGGGTTATAGCACGCAGCACGGATTGCTGAGGACCTGGGTTCGATCCCCAGCGCTGGTCTCTTTTTCTGCTTTTTCTGTGCATCCATGTTTTAGTTTGTATTTTCGATATGGTTTCACGGGATACCCGTAAAAGTAAAATTTGGAGTTGAAATAAAAAATACAAAAATACTCCAAAAAACCAATCATAAAAAAGAAGCGTCTAAGAATACCGCGTCAAACAACAATTAAGTAAATATTACGCAGATATAGACGATTGAAAAGCGTAGTCTGGTCACAGTGTAAGAAAATTCTTAGACTTTGGTCTGGTCATCTGGTAATGTTATTGTATTATTTGAACTGTACATTTTTGGATGGCGTTCTCATCAATAATAAGTAGCAGACTGCCAAAATTAAGAAGATTATGGCTGTATGGCCACGACCGGATGGCCAGTGGTTAGGGAACCTGACTACGAAGCTTGAGGTCCCAGGCTCGATTCCCGGCCGGGGCAGATATTTGTATGAATAATACGAATGTTTGTTCTTGGGTCTTAGATGTTTGATAATGTAAGTATTTATAAGTGTATTTTTCGATATAAGTGTTTATCCGTTGCCTAGTATCCATAGTACTTTGGACTAGGTCAATTGATGTCAAGTTTCCCATGATATTTATTATTATTTATTTATTATTCATTTTGCACCCCCGTTAAAACATAGATTGAAATTACTTTCTGAGATGAGTTTCTACATTATTTATTAAGTCTATTTAATAGAGCATTGTGATTTATCAGTAAATACCATCGCGCAGACAAGATATTATCGTCTAACATAGGAATTGTCATGATGAGAGATTCGCTTGAGGGGGCCGGACCGCGGACCGCGGTGCAGTGGTTCCCGTTTGTGTCGATACGCGTGCGGCTGAGGGCGGGCGGCTGAGGACGGGCGGGCGGCGGCGGGACGCACGCGCGCGCGCCCCAGTACGCCGCCGCCGCGCTTCGGCGACACACGCGCTCGTTCGCGCACCGCGACCGCAACGCGGCTCTGTCCGAGACCATGACTCGCCGCGCCCGGTGAGGCGCCGCCGCACGCGCCTTGCTCATTACGTAAGGTCTCGCCGCACAAACACCGCTCACATATCCAACCAGACATATCCAATTATCAAGTTAAGACGGTTTCGCGGGCACTGGTCGTGTGATCGGAGGTTGCGCAGTGCGCGGCGGTGACGAGTCGGGGCTGCTGGGTGCGGGCGACAGGCTGAGCGACGAGCGTGCCGCAGTGTTGGCGCGCGATGGTGCCGGCCCGCGCGGCGCTGTAGGCGTGCTATGAGGAGCGGCGGCGCAGCGGCCCGGGGCGCGGCCGTCCTGCCCCACGAGTAAGGTGGCGGCCGAGGCGCTCGCTACGAGCCGGCCCGGGGGCGCAGCGGGCCTGCCAGCCCCTCCGCCGCGTCCCCGCTGCACCGCCGCACCAGTACCGACCCGATGACATATTCGAGTTGAGCAGCCACCATTGCTCGCATAGAGTTGGTTGAGAAATGGGGGCTGACGCCTGTCCTCAGGCCGAGGCAGGAATGCCCCCGGGCTCAGGAAGAAGGTGGAGACCAAAGGTACGTGTATAGGTGATCCATATAATAAATAGTACGCGTGGCGTCATGCACCCGAGCGCGCTCGTAAAGTGCGCTGCGGCTGCGGCGCGCTGAGGATGCGGCGTGCGTCACGCGCACGGCGCCGAGCGCGCCCGCTGCTCGCGCGCTGCGCACGCCGCCGCGGCGCTCCGCACTCCGCACTCATGTTATATCGACGTTGTCATGTCATGGAGTATTTCGACATGTGTTGGTGAGTGCGCTACCCCGCGACTCGCGCCGACCACTAACAGTGCCTCGCTCTCGACTCGTCCAAACTAACAAACCTTGTCGAGTGACGCCTGGTGAGTGTCGTCTCAAGAATTCTTTTCACGTCAGAGTCATATCTCGCGTGACCTATATTTCGACGCCTAGCGCCTTGGGATTCAGCTTATTCCTTACAAAACCACATCTTGTAAATTTATTCTGTTGTTTGGCATCGTAATAATAATTACCTAACTTCTCATAGAACGGTCTTCATTAGCTTTTCTAGTCTCGAAACTTATGCAAAATATTTTTGAATTTTGTGTTAATGGTGTCTATATCTGTTTAATTCGCTTAAAAGTAGTCCGAAGTGTGGTGGATGGCTAATAATGATAATAACGGGTCTTTTTATTCATTTTCCAAGCGCAAAAATATAAACTTATTTTTGCCAAAGCTAGCAATAGCTGAGCATGGCATCTTCTGAGCACAAATCCGACTCGCACTTGGCCGGTTTTTTTATTTAATACCTGTGTACTTTCATTAATGTAATAAGTACTCATAATTACATATTTTGTTCATTCTAGTTAATCTTTTTAAAATAATAGAAATGATATAACTTCTTAAACTTTCGTTATTTTCACTCATAGTCAAAATACCACGCACAGGACTTATCACGCTAACACACATGAGTAATATTTACCTCGACGTTTCGGCAACATTACAGTGGCCGTGGTCTACTCGTGACTCGTAAATCTGGGGCCCTAGTGAAAAAGGGGTTAACACAAAATAATGACGTAACTAACCAAATATTTTAAGAATCCCCGAACTACACTATTTTCCTCAGAATTATTTTCTCGGTTACCTACCCTATTAGTAAACTCTATTAACATAAATAAAAAAGTAAGAGTACTGAGAGACTGAATACCTGAATACTTGAATAGGTTAAAAAAATACATGTGAAGCCATTTAATGATAATCGCTTTAAACTGTCTACTAATTAACACGCCCATTCGGCACGTGTTAAACGCTTTCTTAATCTATAAATATCTACTTAAGTAACCGTCAGATTGCTGTTCATTATACAATAGAATATCAACAACAAATAGTCATCATCATCATCAGCCTACGTTCGTCCACTGCTGGACATAGACCTCTCCCATGGCATGCCACTGAGCACGATCCTCGGCCACTCTCATCCAGCTCTTGCCAGCCGCCCTGCGAAGATCATCGCTACACCGAGTCTGAGGACGTCCTACGCTACGTTTGCCGATCCGTGGTCTCCACTCAAGAACTCGTCTACCCCAGCGGTTATCGGTTCTTCGGGTTATAATATGGCCGGCCCAAATAGTAAAAATAGTAAAAATCATTCAAATAATTGAGGATCCCCTGCAATATGCGTATAATTTTGTTTTCGTTTTTTCTCTATAACATTTTAAATATACTCGTACATACAAGACTCAAACTAGGAAAGATTAAAAAACTGGTCAAGCGTGAGTCGATCTTAGGGAAGAAATGATGTTAATCAAGGACCTAAACTTTGTCAGTTTGATGTTTAGCAATGTAGGGTCAGGACAGGACCCTCGGGTGCTATATAAATATAAATAGAAAATCGCACCCATGTGAAGTCCATCTAACTTTTTGGGATCGGTAAATAAATAATAATAATAACCTAGAAACTGCAATAATTCCAGTTGTGATGGAACCCCCACAACTACTTTTCTTGATGCCCTATTTCTGTCTAGCTTAAAACGGTGAAAGAGATATACTCGTCAACCAACAAAGGGGTGATACAACAATACCTGTAAAACTGATAGCATTCATTATGCCCGCTACGGCTTATCTGCATTTGTCTTTCTGATGCGGGCGGAGCTATTTGAAAAGGCAATGGGGTAGGTAAATATTGTTGACATTCCATTTTAAGTAAAAGTCGTGGCAATACCCCAATGGTTTTAAAATACCCATTCCAATATTACAAAATTCTCTACGTGAGCCAACGACTTCAAACTGGTAGAGAATTTTATTAATTTCGTATTGTTTTTTTGAGTAGATTAAGTATATTTTTATAATATTTTTCACACTTTTTAGTTTAATTAATTCAAATTACAATAGTTTAATTTTACCTACTTGTCACCTTGCTTTTCTCGATGTAGAGGCATTAATTGTTTGGGAGTCCTCCTAGTGCTTTATCATCTGTTCCACTTCACCATACGCATTGTGACGAGCATAAATTGCTCAGCAACTGTCTGAAAATCTTCATTTTTTATGTCTGTCTGTCTATGTCAGTTGTCATCCAAAATGACTCCACACTGCATATATTTTGTATAGAAGAGAGGCTCCGCTAATAGGGGATATTACACAATACAACATTATTTGCATCTATTTATATATTATGTAGATAGTTACAAATTTGTAGTAAACTCTCGGTGTGTGGGTCTGAATCAGACTTTACCAGTTTTTAGGGTTCCGTACCTGTACCTCAAAATGAAAAAACGAAATCCTTATAGGATCACTTTTTGTCCGTCTGTCTGTCTGTCAAAACCCTTTTTCTCGAGAACGCGTTGGAGGTATCAAGCTGAAATTTATATCAAATACTGAGGTCCACTGTTCCTTGGAGCTGTGAAAAATCAAACTTCTAAGCCAACGCAATCAAAAGATGCAGCCGTTTATGATGCAAATTTCCGCAAATTTTCGAAACTCGCAAGGGAATCAAAACCTACAGGGTACTTCCCGTGAACTCAGAATCTTGAAATTTGGTATGAAGGTAGCTATTATAACACAACCAACTAGAAAAGTCTGAAAATCTTGATTTTTTTTTGTCTGTCTGTAAATATCAATTACCAATATAATCTGACCCCACACTGCGTACATTTTGCTTAAGAATAGGGCTCTGCATACGCTGGATGTATTAAATCACTGAAAAAGCTAGAAATATCTTCAAGACACGATTGCCGTTTACTGACATACCTATAAATGTGTACGGAACCCTCGGTGCGCGAGTCCGACTCGCACTTGCCCGTTTTTTTTTTATTAACCTCACTCGCCTGATTGGTTGAGATTTGGATCAATGAATTGTTTTTCATTTAACCATATTCAGAAACGGTGATTACCAAATAATCGTATTGCTGCAATAACTAAGACACCTGTTGAACATTTGTCACAAGTCAACTAAATGTTTTAGTTTTTTGTGGTAAGGCATAGATTATTTTTTACATTATTAAAGAACTTTTTTTTTATCAATCAACTATTAATGAATACGCTAATTATGGACGATTACGTCCGGTATGCGCGTTCTATTTCTGTTCTCTCTCTCTCTATTTCTCTGCATCCTGTTCTTATTAGAACGTTAATTATGTATATGGTATTTGCACCAGCAGCTAAGTTACGCCTTATCTTTCAGATTTTATGACGTGGTAGCCTAATGCATCTCTGTATTTTTAAAAATAGAATTGCAAGTTAGAAATTAAAGTAAACGTACGAGTGCTCGTCACTATTTCCCAAGTCGTTAGTAATAGATATCACAGCAGGGTGTCGTCTATTGAACATTAGCGTGTCGAGGACTCGGACGTTTACCTTATACTTGAAATTTACCGTTAGAACATCGTGAAGAATCCTGCCTAACGTGCGAATGAAGTCTATCGCGTATGAATTCGCCACTAAAGGCGCTAGTGTAGCGTGATGTCTCCGAAACGTCAAATCTCATAGTTTTTGGGTGAGCTACGCGGGTTTATTTATAATTAGAATAATTTTGTGAATATTTTGCAATATGTGGAATTAATTATGGCAAATATGCGTTCCGGGGCAATGAATGTCTGTGTTTTGAGACAGTTTTGTCTTTCGGAAACCTTTGTCCTCCCTTTTTTCCGAACAAAATGGGACTATGCAACACTGTGGCATGCTCGATATTTTAATGGTACGAATTTAAGGTTTATTAGATATGATTTTAATCTAAACTTTGTTTTCACGCCCGTAATAACAGACTTTGAAAGCCATACTTAAAAACCTCACGCAACAGTGCGCCATCTAATGAGACAAAAAACGATAGCCCTCATTGGTTTAAGGGTGTGTGTAATGTTTCCAATTCGCAAAAAGGGCTGTGCTCAACAGTGGGATATTATACAGGTTGGAGATAGAAATTGTCGGAAGTATGGGATATCTGTTTGTGAAAAAAAATATAGTTAAATCAGCGTCATGTTATGTTACAAGCAGCATCACGACAAAGTAGCAAAAATAGAAGTATGTAATTCGTTCTGCTTCTTTATCTACTAAAATTACTCTAAAAAGCGTAGTTTTACGAAAATGCTGCTATTTTTCTTTATTGCATAAACATAAACATTATCTATACTACTCGTGGATTCCCCGGGTCCTTACCTTGTATCCCTTTTTCCTACCGCCGTCGACTCTTACGCCCCCCGGGGAATCCACGAGTAGTTTCAGGATTCATAATCCTTTTATTAATTAGCTAGGGAACCTTCAAAAATGTCTAAATTATTAATACTTATGTAGATATAGGTCAGTCTTATGAGTATTTTGCATAAAATGGTTGACTGTAACTTCATTTGAACTTTTCAGGAATAAAAATAGGAACTACTTATATTAATCTGGAATAATGCAGCTTCTTGATAGGTCTATACATATTTTTAAAACCGTCTAGCTATTATTATAAAAAATAAAAAGCTAAACGGTTAACAATAAACAAAAAAAAACACAAATTTTACTCTTTAATAGTGTTAATATTTATTACAAACTTTCATTGAACTTCACATACCTACTGTTTTATTCGAATGTTAAAAGTTGGATTTCAACTACTTTCACTTATTAGATGGGCTTGAAGTCATCATAAAAGCGACCAAGTGCGTATCGGGCCTTGCCTATGTAGAATTCCATACTTATGTGTTAAATATTAAATATTGTTTTTATGTATTATGTTTGTTTTTTTTTATATGACATATTTATATTGTATTTTTTTATTTTTTTTTCTTTCTTTCTTCGACTGATGTATGCAATTATAAAAGAAAAAAAAAACTGAAATTTTGTACGCCATGTGGCAAAACATACAGGGCTCTATATTTTTTTATTTTATCATCTCTATATCTGTACCTATGTTTGATTCTTATTCTTATTCTTATTCTTATTCTTATTCTTATTCTTATTCTTATTCTTATTCTTATTCTTATTGTAAAGCCAGCTTAGCTGTGAAAATAACAAAAATGTAAGTAGGTATACATTAAATTTATTGTTTCAAAACAGATCACTGATTCGAATAATTATTTTGACAGCACACACCATGGGATCAGCAAGACAAAAAAACTTTTTTTTAGCTTATTCTGCCACTTAATCGAGGTGATTATTTTGTACACTCATGCCAAATTACAGTTTTCTAAGTGATTCTCTTAAGCCACGAATAATAAATACCATAAGGTTTCATTTTGCCATTTTGACAACGGAAACTTAAAAATTATACATTGTAAAATGCCCCAACGATCATTGAAAGGCGTATCTGGCGCTTTCCCGCGAAGCCTCTTCGCTGCCCTGGTTACATATCATTTTCCCGACGGCGCGGGATTGCGCGGCACAGTCGTGACGAGGCCACGCTAATCCGTCTTACTTTCGTTATACACTTTTTCATTTAAAATAACAAGGTCACTTCTAAATATGAACCCTGGCTGAAGCGTTCTAGTTAGTTGAGTAAGGACCAAATTTTTGTAACGCTGCGCAGCAGAATGATATTTAGAAACGTGTCGTTTCTGAAAAATAATTTAGCATATTACCGTAAAGCTATAGACTTCGTTTAAGCGTCAGTTATTCGTTCATTTCACTAGGTTCCATTCTTCAAAAGTAAAAAATGGAATCCTTATAAGATCACTTCCTTGTCCGTCTGCCAAGGCCCTTTTTAACCGACTTCAAAAAAGTAGGAGGTAATCAATTCGGTTGTATTTTTTTATGTTTCTTACCTCAGAACTCCGTAATTTATGAACCGATTTGAAATTTTTTTTTCGTTCGGCTAGGATTGCTTTCAATTAGGTCCCATAAGCACCAAATCAGAATCTGATGATGGAATCCCAAATAAATCGAGGGAACTCTTCAAATATTGTAGGGACGCCTATAGTCATTTTAATATATTTAGTAGTAACTCGTGCATTTGGTGAAGTGGAACTGATGATGAAGACCACATTTGACCAACGGAGTGACTGCTCAATAACAAGTATTTCACAGGATGAATTTCAATTCCTTTAACACAGTTGCTAAGCAATGAATGCTCATCGCAATGCATTGGTGAAATGGAACGGGCAATGAAGCACCAGGACTCCTCAATAATGAACGTCTCTGCATCGGAAAAAGCAATTTTTCGTAAAAGGTGACAAGCAGTTGACATTAAACTAATTGTATCTTAGATCTTTTACGAATACGTAAAAGCGTGAAAAAAAAATTTACCCAAAATTGAACTGTCTAAAAAAAACCATGAAAATAATTTTCTACCAGTCTGAAGTCGGTGCCTCAGCACGAGCCAGCAGGAGTGATTGAAACCCAATATTTAGTATGTAGGAGGGGTTGACGACTATAGGTCCACTCCTGCTGGCTCCTGCTGAGGCACCGACTTCAGACCGGTCGAAAATTATTTTCATGATTTTTTGTAGTCGTTTCAATTTTTTCTCTGGAACGCGTAGAAATATTAAGCGTAAATAAATACATATATCAAAGACTGTATTCAGTCTGCAATCCATTGAAGCTGTAAAAAAAGCACACTTCTATGTCAATACAATCAAAACATACAATAACCTATGGTCAGATTAGTGTTTGCTATATTGAACGACTGGTACGGTACAGTCAACTGAAAGTAGGTACAGTTGGGCAAATAAGCTTGTAGTTATTTTAAAAAATTAACGCTCTTGAAATGAAACCATTAGAAATTGATGATAAAAGCACGAAAGATATAAGTAATAGGTTATAACTAATCCATAAAAAACCGGCCACGACCGTGTCGGACACACCCAAAATAGGGTTCCGTAGCCATTACGAAAAAAACAAGTAATGAACGGAGCCAAAATGGCAAAAACGGAACCCTTAGTTTCGTCAAGTCCGTCTGTCCGTCCGTCCGTATGTCACAGGCATTTTACTCGAAAACTACAAGATGTTTATCAATTAAATTTGGACTACAGATGTCTTGTCAAAGCCGCTATTTAGTTTTGTAGTTAAATTACAAAAATAAATATTTATAGGGAGGGCACTCCATACACGTAACAGAAAAAACATTTAAAAAAAAACATTGATTAAGTGAAGATTTCTGGAAATAATCGCTCCCAAAGTAGCAAAAGTTTCTATCTTGTAAACCGTTTGTCCAAAAAATATGAAAAGGTAACGCTTAATAAATACTTTCAACGAAAATTGGTTTCAACATGATCGGATATACGGTTTTTGAGTTATTGCCGAAAAACTGCGCTTCTCAACATAAGGACGTAAGTACCGTGAAGATACGCTCTTTTTCCGGTAATAGATTTTAAGACTGTAGTACCTAAGTGTTTTAATTGTGTTATAATATAACGCACATAATATTACTTGATTTTTGTTCGTAATGGCTACGGAACCCTATCTTGGGCGTGTCCGACACGCTCTTGGCCGGTTTTTTTACATATCATAATGCAAGTAACTAAACATCCCTAAAGTTAAAATAATTATTATTATAATTGGCAATATTGACAGTGTTTGTAAACTTTTTCCCTCCGGTACGTTCTGAATTTGCACAACATAGGTATCTAGGCTAGAAGTGCCGTTTTTGGCCACCTTGATAATTTTAACTCTCGAGTTTTTTTTTAGTTTTAGATGAAAATTATACCTACCTATTGTGCTGGTAGATACTACCGAAATTACGACGCACATGTTTAATGACAGGTCACACACAGTATAATGCTTTAATCCATCCAATTATTTGCATAAGTATGTAAGTACGGGCTCAGCTAAAAAACATGCTTTATACATTAATATGATATTTATGTACACTTTAAGCATATAAATATATGTAGTTTACATAACCCTCCATTCCAATGATAATCGGACAGAAAGGTAGGTAGGTTTGGTCACAAAGTACATAATATAAGGTTTGGTGTACGATTCCTATTTCTTATTTTACCCTTTTTCTTATCCACCAAAAAAAAAATACAGAGCAAAACAATAATAATGAATGAAACTGAAGCAGCTTAACAAAACATTTCGACACGCATGTTAAACATAGTTTTAATAATTTTGTTCAAAGTAGATAAACAAGAGTAGGTACCTACGTAATCAGCTTGGTTTCGTATTGCCTCTCGCATTAGCCGGGTGTCACACCCACTGCTTGAACATCTGTCTTGTCACAAGATTACTAACCAACATCTGACTATTTATAAACATTCACATACCAACATAACTGACCTAAACTGGAGCGAGTGATTTTCAAGGCGTCCGACATTTTCAGAGACCGGGAATGCCTTTGTGAATAACAACTTGTAATACGTAATTGTTCCTGCATTTTTCAAGCAAAAGTATAAACAGCTTCATTGCGGTCGGTGTTCGTAAATTTAACAAATATTTTAATAAATAAACATATAAAGCAAATAGGACAGTCGTGACTTCACAGTGTCTTAATGATAACTTTCCAGTGCCTATACTGGTATGAGTTTCGGCACCTGCTCCATTTCAGATAATTTTATTACTATTTTGTAAGAACTGAACTGCAGTCATTATCCGCAGACTGTCTGCACTGGTCTATATCTATTTTTAGTTCCAGTTCAATTAATAATTAGTGTACTTGCACTGGGAGTTAATATCTCACAGTAGGTATTTTCTACGCCCGCTGTTCCAACCCTGTAATTTTTTGTTGCTATTCACTTTCTGGGCAGCACCCACGCTAACCGCCGCGTGTTTCTATTTATTTACCAAACCAACGCCGTTTAATTTAGCGCACTCTGCTATTATTAGGTCTACCTTATTATAGACGCAGGCTGGATTCAGCCTCGGATATAGCACTAACTACGCGAGAATTGCCTTACCACTTGCAAGTTTGTGTCATAGTCGATATAAAGATTCATGATAACCTCTCTCTGTTTTTGGAATCCGTGTATACCTATTTATCCGCATATTATTCTGTAAAGAAAGAGTCGATGTTTTAGCGTAGGTTTAACAAAACAAAGCGAGCTGATTCCGAACAATTGTTTGCTTTTCTCAACTACACACTACATGGCTTAAATGAAACAGGGTACTAATGCTTGTTTATTAATGAGCTATCACAGCAGCTTATCGCATTCTTGAAGAGTTTGAAGAGTGATTCAATCTTAAAGGGGCGTTTAAAAAAACAATGCCCGCCTGAGGCTCTTGAGGTTTGAAGAGGGTGGCACGACGCAGCAATTTTCAATAACTTTTTACGTTCCGTAGGGTTGATACTTATGCTTCAATCATGTTTCGAAGACGACGATCTCGGGAAATATTTTTGAACAAACTATTGTACGGTTACCTACTATAGGAAGAGCTCTGACAACTGCCGTAGATTGCCTTTAAAATAATATACAATACCAAAAACGTACAGTACTGATATGAAATTAAAAAAAGGTTTGGTACTTTATTTTACAAGTTTGAAGAGTAAAATTGTCCTGCTATTAAGCACTATATTGTGCAGTTGCACATGTGACCAGGCAGCCCCGGCTACATTTGGTTACAGGTAACTAATTGAACTTACACAGCTACGATTGCAATGCAAATATATATGCACAGAAATACTACACTCGATGTATTTCTAAATCTTTAAAAAGCTAATTTATATATCAGAGCAACACATAAATAGCAACGTGTATATTTTAATCGTTTATTACAGGTTTCAAGTACAAAAATCTAACTTCGATCCAGATTCCCTTAAAGAATTGTCGAGTAAATTGAATGGTGTACCAGGCTAGAACCTTTTCACCATGATTTCTTTGGCATATGCATGGAATGTCAAAATTATATAAGCAGCGAAAAGGTTCAACCCTGTTTATCGACTGTACCTACATGTACAAAAACGCAGAAAGTAGTATGGAAGCCCAATCAAAATGCTTAAGTGCTTACCTCACCATTTTCAAGTAAATATATATTACGAAATTATATTGAATTGTTTAATATTCGATTTAACTACAGTTTTAAACTAGCTTAAATACAATACCAAGGCGACCTTTTGTGAACATTATTTGACCGTCTGAAGATCTTATCATGATGTGAAATTTGATCAGTGGCCTTACTCCGAAATAAAATCGGCCATTTCTATTACTATTCTGAGTTTGAAGTTTGTTTGTTTAGACGTATTAGATTTACAAAGAATACAATAATAATACCATTCTTGTGTAGGGACCCCTCTAAATTTTTCATGTTATTTTTATTATTTGTGGCAAGACTGGGGCAAGGTTTGGTTCGTGGGCTTTCCTTTTATACAGGCCTAGTTCTAATTTTGCTTGTATTACTGCGACTGCGCATTATCTGCACGTATATGTAAAAAAAACAGCCAAGAGCGTGTCGGACATGCCCAAAATAGGGTTCCGTAGCCATAACGAAAAAATTAAGTAGTATTTTTCTAAGGATTTCGTATTTTATGCGGAATCTTCTAAGTTTAGGTATATTTTATACCTTACGCTGCTATTTACTCTTAAACTACTAATAATTCTCAAGCAAACTTAGCCATTATAGTTTTCCTTGAAAGTTTGATATACTTACTACCACCCTGAATTTTTTCAAAATTTTCCACCCACCGATTTAGATTTTAGAGGGGGGACGCTCGATTTTCATGAAAATTTGCACTTTAAAGTTGAATAATTTCGCAAACATATTACTGAATCGAAAAATCGTCTTAGCAAACCCCCAATGGTTTCCAACGATGACCCACACTATAGGGTTAGATGAAAAAAAACACCCCCACTTTACGTCTATAGAGGGGTGGAACCATAAAATATTTTTTTTGTTTTTTTTATTGTACCATTTTGTTGGTATAGTTTACATATATATCCGTGCAAAATTACTGTTTTCTAGCATTGATAGTCCCTGAATAAAGCCGCGGACGGACGGACAGACAGACAGACAAACATGGCGAAACTATAAGGGTTCCGTTTTTGCCATTTTGGCTCCTGAACCCTAAAAATAGACTTTCATAGTTATCATGAAAGGTACATACGTGTACAATTAGACCATTAAAAACTTAACATCAGAAATTAACGGAAATAAAACTTTAATAAAACTATACAAATTAAATGTCTAGCTCCTATTTTACATTTTACTGTTTTCGTAAAAAAAAAATTACTTCTACCGCAAGTGGTTACATTGAAAGTACCTGCATTGGAATCTACTATAAAATATCTTAAGTCATGCAGTGATCGGGGATTTGGATTTCATACTGCGGGATGTCAAGTAGAAAGAGCAATATGGATACGCCGTTTATCTCGCGATACCAATTAAACTGTTCGAAAAATAAATGCTATTTCAGTGTTGGTATTATGTTTATGAAATAAACGACATTAAATAAGCATTGTTGGTTATGATATAAATAGGAATGATTGGGGAGACGAGAATTGAAATTTGTATGCATTCTCGCACGCCCGCCGCGGGCCGCCGCGGGCCACCGAGGGCGCCGCTATACAAATTTCAATTCTCGTCTCGCCTCGCTGGTGGAAAATCACCTTAAGGGCATCCAATGACCTTCGATCTGAATTCCTTAGTGTTCTAATATTTTTTGTATCTTATTATATTGACAACAACGGCTTTAAACAATAAAGTATCCAATATTTACTTCAAAGTTCATTGTCTTCGAGATATTTGGCATCAAAGTTGAACAATTTTAAGTTAACAAACTGGGTTTCTGCCCATAATTTTTGTGTTAATTAGTTTCAAATGAAAACCCAGACACTTTTTTAGAAACATCAAAGACGAACCCAAATAATGTAGATTTCGTACATGTTAGATCTTTCACGTCAATAGAGATACGAAGTAAGTGTTTTTATAGGCAATGTTTAAAAAATCATACAAAATTAAGTATTCATTTTTTTCAAAATCTGGTGGACAAAAATAGAAATAAAAGATTGAAGAACCGATAGCCGTTTGATATAGTTTTATCTGTAATACAAAAATAGGAGATACGATTCAAAACTTGTCAAATATCGATGAAAACCTCGGGTAGCCCCTTAAAATCTTTAATGAAGTCCTGACAGTTTTAAGTTGGAGTAATAACTTGTAACGAGGTGTCATACAGCTCGTTTCATCCTAACTTTTTGTACTGTCTGGTTTAGCACATATTCGAAAAAATAACATTTAAATACAAATTTCCTTTTCTAAATTCCACACCTGTTCAGCTTACGTCAAGTAGCCATTCTATTCAGAGCCTCCGAGCTGAACACTTACCTTTCTTTTATCATAGATCCTATAAATCTCTTAAAACTCCATAATAAGCTCATAATTTACTAGTCCTATACGAAGGAAGTTTTTATAATTGTACAGTGCATTTTGTGAAGTTTCATAAGATCATTAGATCGTAATACTGCTGGACTTCAGTGCCATTGATTTATATAAATAAAGAACTGGGCACGGAAACGTGCCCTTTTATTATTATCCTAAATAAATATCACTGTCTGCCCTATTCCTGTCTTCTTCCTTCATCCGAACTACTTCCCCGGACACCGCCCCGTGACAAACTTACGTATAGAGACTAAAATAGAAGCACTCATGGCTTGAAATCCGCATTTAAATGTTATCAGAGCGTACGCCGAACAAATATTTCACGAATCGGCATCCGATGAAATTTCTATATACAAATTCGCCCCGCTAACGTCTGTTGAAGTAGAGAGATCATTTTCGGCTAGTAAATGGGCTTTAGATGTGAAACTCAATAGATTAACACTAGAGATCATTGGCAAAATAATGGTTTGTTATTTTAATTTTATAAAGACAAAAAGTAATAAAAGTTAATATGCCTAGGTAGGTACTTAATATTCGAAATAAATTCATGTTTTTGTAGGTACCATTTTTAGATTTTAAGTTGGTCTACGTTGTTGCCGTTTTTTATTTATGGATGATAATTAAGAACATTTTTTTATTTATATATGGTTACCAAATTTAGAAGAATTTATTTAACAGAATTAACATTTATTTAAAGCAATTGCAGCAAAACTAAAAGCCCAAGAGCACTTAAGGTGCCCATAGACCTTAGTCAGGCCGGCATAAATTAAACAACGTAGAATTTAGTATTACATATATTATTTATTAAACTTTATACCGCACAATAGAGGAAAAATAATCACATACACAATTTATATAAAAACAAACCGAAAGCTATATAAAAAATAAACGCAGTCAAAGAACACGTATTGCGAGGCGGAACGGTAAGGGTATGATCAGTGTAACAGGAATTGAGAATTTACCTAGTTCTAGCCAAACTAATTTACTAACCAAATAAGTCCTAACACATGGGAGCGCTTATGCGAAGTTGCAATTAGAATTTTGAAAATGTAAACAAGTATTAATACGCAAGGCACTCAAAAATAAGGAGCAATAGAACCCTACTCGGTAAATCCTAACTGTAAAGACCTAGTTGTACCTAGATGCATGCATATACGCAGAAACTAGCTTACTGCTTGGAGGTAAGTAACATTTCTCACACAAAAGTAAATTCGGAGTACCTTATGTATTTTAAAATTATTAATATATTTAAAAAAGGTTTTTCGCAACCAGAAAACTAGGCACTCATCAAAATGCGTATTCGAACAAAAGCGGGATACTATAGGTATCCCTTCCTCTTGCACGGATCCCGTATGCCTGCGTAGAAAAACCGCAGTGCTATGGTAGCAACGCACTCGTATCGTCCGCGGTCAGGCGGACGGAAAACCCAATAGTTGACGCCTGAATCAGGTAGGCCGGGGTAAAGGCTGTACTGGAAAGAAATTTATAAATTAGCCCACAACAAAGCAAATAACCTAACTTACACGACCCTAGGCAACAACGAAATAAAAACTTACCCGATGAAAAATCGGCAATACTGAAAAAGTGCTCTTTAGCACGGGCGAGCAGGAAATACGGCGAATATTTGTAACTAAAAGGTTGTGGCACCAACTTGGGGCACTTCCACAACGACTCCACAAAGGCACTGGTATTATGGCACAAAAACCAAGACTGATCACTGGATATTACTATAATAAAAATAGCACTTCAAAACGGCCAAAAAGTATGCAACACGCAACCCACATGCAGCGTTGTAATGCTGCACAATGTATTAATAATCAATATATTGTAATCTAATAATATGACAAAAAAAATGTCCTTTATCCCGCAATCCCGCGGCATATCCATACTAGCATAATGAGAACTGAGATCATTCACCCCGAGTGGCAACCAAATCCCCGATCACTCATGCATGATCTGCGTCTTGAATTCGCATACTAGATACAATTATCTTTATCACTAACTAGCTTTTGCCCGCGGCTTCCCTAGCGTTAAATTTGGGGTAACATACATTTACTTTCTGCGATCCTTTTTTTTCGTTTTTTGATTGATTTTCGGAGTGTTATATGGAAATATAAATATAGACAGACGTTGTTTTAGACAGGGGTGCAAATTTTGGAATTCATAGATCAACCTTAACAATGCACCGACGAGTTCACCCGCGACCTTTATGATAGCTTCTTTTATGCAAGAAATGTGTGTTCATACAGTTCCTCCGCCTCCACACTGTAACATGCTGAACGGTTTTGTTGCTCTGAAGATGAGCTCTAGTTGAATTCGAAATGCGTCCGTGTAATGTGGTGGTAGTGATAGACGGATTGGTGTGTGTTCTTACAGTGTGGAGGTGGAGAAACTGCATTAACATACATTTCATGCATAAAAGAAGCTATCATAAAGGTCGCGGGTGAGCAAAGTAATGCTGCCAGTTCGTTGAGCGTACATGTAAAATTTCGTATCTGTGTTATCAGCCCTTGAGGAGTTCCGGCATCAGCAAACGAGTCTGGCTGCAGCACCAGATGGTGTCTATCATATAAAGCATTGTCATTGAAATTTAACAATCATGTAAAGTTTTTTGCGTGTGCCATCAACTTTAGAAGAGTTCCCTTCTAGGGAGACGAACCTGGCCAGGATGAGCAGGATGTCACAGCCAAATTATTGTATTGTTTCCAGATTTACATCAGTTTTCCAAATCTCCAGTCCCTAGTTTTATTAGTTTAGCTTGTGCGTTTTCTGATTCATTAGGTATATAAAATCCTCTTTATTCGATTAATTCCGTGGGATTCCGCAAACCCGCATGCCAAATTTGAAATCTCTAATATTTATAATAACGGAGTTAGGGACACTTTGCAGCGAAAATATAAATCCCATTTATTCCCTATCCCGTGGCAATTTCGAAAAATCCTTTCTTAGTGCACGTCTACACCTATCAAGGAACACACTCGTATATTCCAAATTTCAGGTTGTGCGTTGATCTATAAGTCAGTCAGTTTCTTCTTTTATATATATATATATATATATATATATATATATATATATATCAACTGACTTATAGATCAACGCACAACCTGAAATTTGGAATATACGAGTGTGTTCCTTGATAGGTGTAGACGTGCACTAAGAAGGATTTTTCGATATATATATATATATATTGTATGTATATATAGATTAAACACGTCTTAGATGTGCCTAAAATTAGGTACAATCCATACTTCCACACTATATTATATATTATTATATTATATTATATATATATATTATATATTATAATAATATTATAAATGCGAAAGTAACTCTGTCTGTCTGTCTGTCTGTCTGTTACGCTTTCACACCTAAGCCGCTGAACCGATTTTGATGAAATTTGGTACAAAGATAGAATAGACCTTGGGAAAGAACATAGGCTATCTTTTATCGCGAAATAAAGGCTTTAAGGGGTTGAAATAGGGGTGGAAGTTTATAAGGTGGAAGTTCGTCGCTGTCTGTGTGATTATTTTCAGTAAAACGTAGAATTTTCTATGTGCTATTATTGGCAAAATAGGTAAGTATCCTAAATAAATAAAATACTTCCCCAAGTTACTATTCCACGCGGACGAAGTCGCGGGCAAAAGCTAGTTCTCTATAAACTGACTAATGCGTTAGACACGTGTTCGACGGTCTATACGTTTTTATGTTAGCATGGTATATCAGGAAATTTATTATAAAAATAACCGCTTATCTTTATAAATTAATTATGAATAATGGTCAAAAATAACTGATAAAAGATTTATAGATAAGCGTAAAGTGACTTTTACTTGTACCTAATAATTTGATTTGTGCCGAAATCATTTTGCTTAAACACGTTAACCCAAAAAAAAATGTGTTTTGGTTTATATCGAATATCCTCGTAAAATATATCGAGTTCGATTCAGTTCGAATTATTAATAAAAAAAAAACTTTAATCGAAAATACGTCGACAACCCTACTCGAGTAAAGGTTAATAGAGCTGAAAGCAATCCAAGCAGAGAAAAATGGTTAGCGGGTGAAATATTGAAGGGTTCTTAAGGCCAACGTGCATTTGAGCACGTCCGGGCCGCTCCGGCCACTCATGCCGGAACACCGCTATTGATATCTTATTAAATTGCACAATACTAAGTGGAATTACGACTTTTTTCTAACTGGTTGGCATTGAAATAAGTGTAGGCCTATCGATTTGATGAAAGAAGTGAAGAAGGTAGTATTGCGTTGTTATCCGTCGAATTAGTTTTTTTTAGAATATAAATAGCAATAAGTAATTGGCTCAATGAAATGTAAGAATATACAAGTATGCATCAATAGATGCGGATTGAAATCACATAACCAAATGCACCAAAAATATATTTTGTATAATTCTTTCATATCATTTATCTAATTAAATCCAAAAACAATGCATTGATTTCAAGGTAACTCGGCAAATGAAAACTTTTTGTTTGGGTTCCCAACACAGTTGTGTTTCTAGTTAGAAACATTGTACATATTGAATAACAAGTACCTATACCTACCCGAGCTACCGACCTTCACTCGGACTAAACTCTAGAACAAGTACCTATACCTACCCGAGCTACCGACCTTCATTCGGACTAAACTCTAAAACAGATGAACTGTTCACCCCCGAGAACCGCTACACAACAAACTTCATCGAAATCGTTTGAATATTTTCCGAGATCGCTGAAATAAATAAACATAAGTACAAGAATTGCGCGTTTAAATTTTGACACTGGAAATCAGCAATAAATTTAATAATGGAATTTGGCTCTACACTGCTTGTTCCAGAATCTCTAGCCAATTTTCCCAATAACGTCGGTTTGACCGCACGCAACGCGGCTGCGCAATCTGGCCGAACAAGCTGGTGGGCACTGTAGCGGTAGCGCTCAGTGTTTGGCTAGATATGAAGAGACCTGCACTGGCCCCGCCACGGGGCTCACGCTGAGCCGGCGCGCGGCGCCACGCCGCCCGTTAGTCCTCGACATCATTATTTAACTCTTTACTAGTCGAATTATTTATGAAGACAATTATCATTCTAGAATAATTAATGTATCAAGGTGTACGAAATAGGGGAATTACAGAACATGACAACTAATGCGTGGCGTGAAACGCAACTCATTTGTTAGCCGTTAATACAATAATTGAATTGAATGTAACCTAACCTAATTTGTGAAAAAATATGCATAACATTAATTACACTGTTTATCAAAAATAACGACCAGTGCTATATGGTTTGACATATAACTGTACCTATTGAGTGTTGACAATGCTTGTAATAGTATTTGAATTCGGACTGAATCCATTGAAAGGGCTTAATACCTGCCTACATAGTGTTATTTTATCTGGCACTACTATTTTCGTTATGAGCTTGAACAAATTGCTATTTCCACTGAGGCATTATAATTATAATGTTTTTCTCCTAAAATTGCGAGGAAATATAAAAAAAAAAATACTTAATTATTTTTTAACAAAATGGACGCAAAACTGTAACCACTTATAATTTTCCACCATATTTTATTAATGTTATTTTTTTAACCGTACGACTGCTAAATAATACAAATTTATATTTAATAGAGCTCTTCCTTCTAAAGACTTTTAAAGTAAAGTTTATTCCCATTCTGCCAGTTTACTTTCATTTTTAGACTTGGAATTCGATCACATTAATCAAATCACGTCGATTTGACTATATTCCATTTGGGTATTTGCATTAAATTGTTTTATTAGTCAAACATGCTTTTAAAAAGTAATCAAATATGTATTGTTTTAATACATTTAAAACACTTTTTTTTTCGGACCCCTCCTGCTGTAGTAGACGCAGTGATGGTTTTCAAATTGACGTTAGCCTACGTTCGCTGCGATATAAGGTTCTAACACCCGATGCATGTACTCGCACTCTGTGCGGAGGCGAGAAACGGTGACTTCCCCCTGGTGCGGGAGCCGTACTATGAGTATTTCTGCATGTAAGAAAGAAACAAGTATAGGTTCGAGTTTAGGGCTTTAAGGGGAACTCGATAAAGCATTAAGATTGTGCTAAGGTTTTACGGCCGGATAACGCACTGATTGATAATTTTTTCGATTCTTTGCGGGTCAGACCTGTCATAGATCACTAGGTTATTCCGCCCTCTCCCGCACTGTTGTAGGTGATTGCATTGTGTAGTTGTGTACTTCCGATAAGTGATGTGAGCTAATTAACGGGAACAGACGTATATTACTTTAGTGCATAATTTTGTGTCAAATGTTTGTGAACGTTTTATGTGGTATCAAAATGAAAATGATGTTGTCCTGAAGAAGAAACACACCTTCGAAATAAAATTCGATAAAAGGAGACTTTGTGCTGGGTGCTACCAAAAGTTGCGTGCTACAAGCAGCAGCCGAGAAGCGAGTAAAAAAGTTAAGAAAATAAAATGTTTCTACATGGAATGTAAGAAAGGATACTGTCTGTCATGTTTTTATAAAACCTATATCCCATCGCAGCGTATTATTATCGTCACTAATTATTCCATAATTAAACCTTTTATTCAGTGCGGTTGCGGGTTGTAAGACCTTATACTTATTTTACATATATCTCTTAAGTAAATAACAGGAACACGGGGCGAGGCAAGCACTATAACAACCAACTCGTCTACTAGCGATATTGATAGGTAGGTATCCAAAATTTAACGTTCTCGCATACTTAGAGACAATTATACCGGTCGATACCTTACTAGGCCTATGAGCCACATAACGCAGAGGTAGAGAGTTTAAGTAACAGGCCAATGGGACTTCTAACGCAACACACAAAAAACCCTATTTTCGTTCCCGCATAGTGAACGTGTTAACAAGGAACTTTGGGTGTCTACGCCGTGTCCAATAAGTTTAAATACAGTTACAAAGTCTCATTAAAACAAAGTACTATACAAAGTAGTATAACAAATGCAATAAAAACTATATTTCATAAAAGATATTCTATAAACGATACTTATTCACAATACATATTATTTTAGGATAAGTCCACCTTTAAGATTTTTTTCTATTTATTTATATATTCAAATTACACTTAGGTCTGTACTACACATTATATATTCTCGCCAAACTGCGACGTTTGATGGCGAGACGCGCTCAGTTTTCATGCAATTTTATCCTATCAAACTTATCCTATAATATAAACTAGGTAGGTAAGTACTTAACAGATTCGCAATGGCAGGTATTTACATAGAAGGTATACATTCAAGGCAAGTCTAGAAGATATTCTTTGAGTCTGATCTTTAACATAGATTTACTTAGTTTAGGACTTTGTCTTAATAAGCTAATTTTATTAAATAATTTTGGTACCAGGTACTGTGAACATCTTTTACCATAATAGTTTTTGTTATATTTGTTACTAATTAATAATTTGTACATATCACTGTAATAATGGTCTAATCCTAAAAGGTATGTGACTTTTTTATCTACCGGTAGAATTTTACATAAGGAAAATAGTTTATCATAGTCTTTTTCGCAGTCTTTCTTAATCCTTTTACTAACTAAAAATTTTTTCAGTCTTTTTTGTAAGTTTCTTATATATGTTATATATGTTATGAATGTTCTCCCATACACAACCAGACCATAGCTAATAAGTGAGTCGGCAAGAGCACAGTAGACAACCATTAGTGTTCTTTTACTCAATATTCACAGATCCACATTTCTATGGCACACATCGTTAATATGCGGTTTCCAGTTAAAATGTCTGTCAATGTTTAAACCTAAATATTTGAATGTTTCCACATATTTTAATTTAGCACAACTACAATTATTTTTGTCTGCATGTAGGCCTAGGCAGTCGTATGTATTTATCACCAGCTTCAAGCGTTTTTCGAATCTGTCGCACGCGGCACGCACTGCCTCCATCGGCATTTCGTCCCAAATTAGCAAGATATTTTTTTAATTCTCTAAATTCTTAATTTTATACTTATAAAGTTTTTAGAGCATTTACGATCATACAAAAAAGTCCAGTACATTTAAATCCGGAGAACTTGGAGCCTTTCATTTATTGACATAAAATCCGTTCAACTGGCCTGTTCCCAAGATCATTTTAAATTTGGAGCAACATTTTTTTCCAAGAGTCTTCTGTTTTATAGTACTCGGCACTGATTTTTACCCCTCTGTCGATAAATGACAAAGGAAGTTTAATCCCGCTTACAAACTGCTCCCCAAACCATCACTGATCACTTTGGAATCTTGGCACATTCCTTTGTTTATTTGGAATCCTACTTAATATTATAAACGTGAAAGTTTGTGAGTGAGTAAGTATCTTTGTTACTTCTTCACGCTGAAACGGCTGGACGGATTTGGATGAAATTTGGCAAAAAGTTAGTTTATAACCTGAATTAAAACAGGATACTTTTTATCTCGATATTTATTCACACGGGGTAGGGATTAAATCTCGAAATAACAACCACTGGGCTTAGCGTCATAAAATTTGGTATATAGATAGCTGACTTCTGGAATAACACATATGCTACTTTTTATCCCGATATTCCCACGGGATAGGGATAAAATCTTGTAATTTCAACCGCTTTAGAGTCTCGATGAAGACCACGATAGAGTTTTTGGGAATTCCCAGGGGAATTTTGTAAAATTCTGGAATTTCAATTGTAACTACCAGATCTAATAGTTTACGCTTGCGAAGCCGCGGGTAAACTCTAGTATCCTATATGTTTGCTGCCCACTAACGATCATTTTGAGCATTTTGAGATTGCTCTAAAACGAAGAGTTTTTCGCCTGATAAAACGAATTCATCCACCGCGTGCCAGGAAATTGATCGATCTAATCTTTTTTTCTTTATAGCTTCGAAAATGCCGTGTATTTTTTTTCTTGTAAACGTGACACTCAAGGTCTCCTCGCAAGATGTTGTGTACTGATCCTCTTGAAGTCAAAGTCTGCAGCTTATTTTCGATTCGATCTGGGTTTTTTTCGACGGAGACTCTCTGTCACGATTTTCGCGACCCTATCCGTTCTTGCTGAACGCGGGCGGTCTTGCAGTCTTCTAGCAAGGAGGTCTCCTTGTAAGTATTTTCTAATTGTAGCATAAACCTGGTTACGTTTAATTCCAAAAGATTTAAATGCTGCAAAAATAGCACTGGGGCTATCGCCTTTAAGACATTTTGACATAATAGGTTCCCGGAAGTGCTTCATCATGGATTAAAACTGAACGACGTGAACTAAATATTTTTAAAATATTCTTATATGTTCATGACAATATAAACATCAAAATATAATGACAAAACTGTATAAAAAAAATCCATGTTTTTTTTTCAAAACTGCTTGAAAAAGTGTATTCGAACTTATTGGACACGGTATATTATTTAAGTTTTTATTTTCCCAATACAAATATTTCCAAGCAGTTTGGAAAATAATTACTGCTTGTGAAGGCGTTCAAGTACCTAATAAAACGAATGTTCTATTACAGGTCGCTGCCGAAATTGAGCAATCCAGAGGAGGACGCTGGGCGAGCACCGCAAGGCGGTGTGGTGACGTTCGAGCCCATACAGCACGACCACGACTTCTGCGAGAGGGTGGTCATAAACGTGAGTGGTTACACTGTTATCCTTTTTTAGGCTGAGAGAAATCCTTTTTAGATGCCACCGGCCGTTGGGTATATGGGATTCCCACCCCGTACTGCAGCATAATTTTGCGTATTGCAGCATAATTGCGGTACGCTTCTCTACAGTTGCGACCGGGCTGTGGGAACTCTGCGCATACATGGTTCGGCAGCATTATTGTGTGTCTTGTGAGGAACATGGCTCCAGGAGACCTAATACATTGTACTATCCTACTAATATTATAAATTCAACAGTATGTGCGTCTCGGTGTGTGTGTGTGTGTGTGTGTGTGTGTGTGTGTGTGTGTGTGTGTGTGTGTGTGTGTGTGTGTGTGTGTGTGTGTGTGTGTCTGTCCACGCTAAATCGGCTGGACAGATTGAAATTTAAAAGTAAGTAATTATCCTATAATTTCAAAAGCCAGATCTAACTGTTCACGCGAGCGAAGCCGCGGAGAAAAGCCAACAAAAATAAAATCTAATTTTCTGCGGGGTTACTTCTCACTTTATCGCAATAATATGTGAGAAAAACAACTAGAACATTAGCGCCATTTTATGTTTTTTTTTGTATTTCAGATCTATACGTACAGTTATAGTTTTTATGCAAAATAGTTAAATTTCGTTCAGTAACAGGTTGCTTGTAATTTCGTATTAGGCTATATTTATCATTAGTTATATCGGCTTTGCTACGAGTATTCTATGTTAGTACCAAGTTTTTGTAGTGAAATCGGAGTGTTTAACAACATTATTTGAAACTTCCGTCTAGTTAACACGTGCGCCACGAACAATTTCCTAATTAACGCAAAACAACCGGTTAAGTAATACAAGGACTAAGTCCACAACCAAAATCAAACTTGCGTTTCTATTTTCCTTCTAAAACCAATCAACATAATAATATGTAAGGAAAATTTTACCCCTCAGTTTCGAATTAAGTTGGTAACTATTGTACTTAATTCTTCCTATTAATACAGAGTGATTCTGAGGACGTCATCAGGAATTCAGGAGCAATCAGGAGGTTAATAAAAGTAAAGGTTAACCCATTCATTGCGGAGCGCCAGATTACGTACTTTGCCGCGATGCCGAAGCTTCTGTAGACAGAGGCCCATCGGCGTCCGCGGCATCCAGCTAAAGCTAAATTGGACGCCCGTCGGCGTCTGCAGCATTATATTAGGGTCTACCAAGACGCCGACATTGAATGGGTTAACTCAGTTAATTATAAGCAACTACAAAGCCACGGCTAAAAATTAGCATTTGAATGCCATTTAAATATGGGTATGATTTTACTGATCACCTAATAAATACATTTTCGGTGACTTAATAAATAATACCTATTTGTTCCTAAAATAGTACATCTGTCACAATTGAATCACCAAATAATATTAAAACTGTTACCTAAATATTATTTAAAAATTACTTGGAAATAGTATTGACCATCAAATAATTACATATATTGGGTTCCAAAATAATATTTGACGATATGATATACAATTAATGCAATAATAATAATAATATCTTCTCACAAATTACACCAATTGACCCAGCCCCAAACTAAGCAAAGTTTGTTCTATGGGTGGTAAACAACTGTTAGACATACATACGAGTATTTACTTAAATACATACAAGCATCCAAGACTCAAGTAATTACCTTCTACAAACATTCGTAAGTATATATAAGTATTAGAAAAAAAAAACGATTCTGGCACTTCGCCGGCCGCTACGTTCGCTCGGCTCGCGCACAGAGGGTCGCAGTGCTACCTAACACTTCTCGCTTCGCTCGTCGTCGTACCTAACCAGACCTACCTTAGTAGAATAGGTAGAAGCATCGAATTAAGGAACTGATCTATTTATTAGGTGACAGATCTATTATTTTAGGTACAAATGTATTAATGCTGGCCGTGACTTATTTTTAGAGGACAGATCTTATATTCAGGGTATAAAAAAGAGTGATGAAACTATTATTTAAGTTACATATTTACATCAATCTGATGATTCATACTTAGAGACAGTTTTAATTAATATGATGACTACTATATTTCTTAGGGATAAATATTATAATTAGGGTATCGCAGTTTAGTGACAAATCTAAATTTAAGTGACAGAAAATATAGTAAATATTTAAGCTACTTAAGCTTATGTTGACTTACCTAACATTCGATTATCATCTATTATTTTGATTGTTTGCCTTTACTAGTCTCAGAACAAAAAAATGTTTTAACAGGTTTGTGTCTTTCTATAAATCAGGTGGTGAGTTATGATGGTAATAATAATTAAATTTTAGCTCGCGCGAACCATTACATCTGGCAGTTGAAATTCCAGAGTTTTACAACAGTACCTGAGCGACGAAGCTTCGCAGGGACTAAAACTCGGAAACACGCGATTCTCTAGAGATAACACCAAGCTAGATCGATCGCTCGCCCCTTAGAACCATTTCCGAGATCCCTGAAATAAATAATTAAATATACAATTGCTTGTTAGAGTATTAAGTAAAATATGATTTCCATAGGGTTCAATAATAATCTATAGATAGTGCCATTCACGATGACGCGTGCCGTGGTTCTTATTACAATGTCATTAATGACTAATTTTGCCAAAATCACGCGTCTTCGTGGATGGTAGGTACTATCTATAATACCTTTAAACGAGCAATTTTTGTGCATACCTAAATATTATATATAATCAGAATCTCGGAAACGGCTCCAACGATTTCGATGAAATTAGGTATGCAGGGGTTTTCGGGGATGACAAATCGATCTAGCTTGGTCTTATCTCTGGAAAACGATTATTATCGAGTTTTAGCCCGAGCAAAGCTCGGTCGCCCAGGTACTTTATTTAAAGTTCGCAAGACATACATCGTGTGGTCTTATTTTTGTTGCGTGTAGGACACCCGTGCAAAAGTGCCAATCTCTTTGACTTCCCAAATAGTTATATTTCAGAATTTCACGTGCGCACATCCTCAACCCGTAGGAATATCGGCTGTCTACAGACCAAGTTCAATTTCACGTGCGCACATCCTCATCCCGTAGGAATATCGGCAGTCTACAAGCCAAGTTTAATTTCACGTGCGTACATCCTCATTCCGTAGGAATATCGGCTGTCTACTGAACAAGTTTAATTTCACGTGCGCACATCCTCATCCCGTAGGAATATCGGCTGTCTACTGAACAAGTTTAATTTCACGTGCGCACATCCTCATCCCGTAGGAATATCGGCTGTCTACGGACCAAGTTTAATTTCACGTGTGCACATCCTCATCCCGTAGGGTAGGAATATAGGCTGTCTACAGACCTAGTTTAATTTCACGTGCGCACATGCTCATCCCGTAGTAATATCGGCAATCTACAGACCGAGTTTAATTTCACGTGCGCACATCCTCATCCTGTAGGGTAGGAATATCGGCTGTCTACAGACCAAGTTTAATTTCACGTGCGTACATCCTCATCCCTCAGGAATATCGGCTGTCTACTGAACAAGTTTAATTTCACGTGCGCACATCCTCATCCTGTAGGAATATCGGCTATCTACAGACCAAGTTTAATTCAAATCCAGTCAACTGTTTCAATGTGAAAAAGTTAAATTACACAAGAATTACACAAATAATATAAGACGAGTAGCAGTTATAGGATTAACCGTGTTTGTCAACTATTATTACCGTAATATCGTGTTGAAAGGGAATACATGTGATATGGACAATTGTATATTTGCCAAAGCTTAATTGTCTATTCGACACCCTTATTAATTATAATTACTATGGGGCATGGGCCATCAATGGTCATAATCGTATTAAATAGTTACATGTTAACTGTTACCTCGAATCTGTGGTGCACCTAACTTTTTCCATCAATTAGAAATAATCGGTGGATGCAAGCCGCTTCCAACCGAAGCGACTGGAGATCTATGGGGGAGGGCTATATCCAACAGTGGACATCCTACGGCTGATAGGACGATGAGAAATAGTAGATTGTTGCACCAAGCAGAAAGTTATTTATTACTGCCCCGAATGCCGATTTGGAGCCCGAGCATTAGCGAGGGCTTTAAAAAGCACGAGGGCAATTTGCATAATCTAACTATTGCAGGAGTCATAGACGAAAAAAAACATGCTAAACAATTGATAGGAAAGAAATGTCACTAGCACTCAATGATTCCATTTTTAGGGTCCGGAGCCGAAATGGCAAAAACGGAACCCTTATAGTTTTGCCATGTCTGTCTGTCCGTCCGCGGCTTGCTCAGTGACTATCAATGCTAGACAGCTGTAATTTTGCACGGATATATATATAATCTATGCCGACAAAATAGTACAATAAAAAAAAAAAGTTTTTTAGGGTACCTCCCATAGACGTCAAGTGGGGGTGATTTTTTTTTCTCATCGAACCCTATAATGTGGGGTATCGTTGGATAGGTCTTTTAAAAACAGGGGTTGCTAAAACGATTTTTCGATTCAGTGATTTGTTTGCGAAATATTCAACTTTAAAGTGCAAATTTTCATTAAAATCGAGCGTCCCCCCCCCCTCTTAAATCTAAACAGGTGGGTGGAAATATTAGAAAAAAATCAGGATGGTAGTAAGTATATCAAACTTACAAGGAAATCTATAACGGCTAAGTTTTCTTGAGAATAATTAGTAGTTTAAGAGTAAATAGCAGCCTAAGGTATAAAATATACCTAAACTTGGAAGATTCCGTATAAAATACGAAATCCTTAGAAAAATATTACTTAATTCTTTCGTAATGGCTACGGAACCCTAATTTGGGCGTGTCCGACACGCTCTTGGCCGGTTTTTGTAAGTTTACATTCGCACTCTCAAAAAATGTCCACTTAAAATTCGCAAGGTTCCCGCCAATTGTTTTTTTTTAATTTCTTGCTTTTTTTGGCAGAGTTAGTATATATAGCAGATATTTTTACCCGCGATCTGTCAAATTTCGGATGGGCGCCAGGTTTGCCAACCATACACACAAAGTTTTTTTTAATATACGGCTACTTACCTACTATTGTTGGTAGGATTGGTAGCAACAATTTTTTGTACGCAACCTGTCAAATTTCATAAGACCGTCAGGTTGACCAACCCAATACTAGATTTTTTTACACTATGCAGGCTAATTTTATAGCAAAAATACTTGTGTTACCTTTGGTCGTGCAATTAAAAAAAAATTAAAACAATGCAATAAAGGATTTTCATACATTTTTTCTGCTCTAGAGCAGAAAAGTCCCGCTTTGTTCTGGGTATTTAGTGCGGTTATAATATTAAAGCATAGTTGGAAGAATAAATAATAAGTTCACCTCACTCGCTCAGATTTTTAAAATCGGTGTGAAAAGGCGCTTTTTCCCCGCTAGTGTGGAAAAGGTTTTTGAAATTCGAGCATGATGATGATGAACTAGGTACTTATAGTAGGTACATGTGGTGATATGGTAACTGTGATATGGTATGGTATGGGTCTTAACTTTTTCTTTAGATCAGAAAAACATAATGACGCATTCAGAAATAAAGTACGAAAAAATAATAAACTTTCTAGATTCCTTATTATTAATAATTTAATCAATAAAAATTAATCTACTTTTAATTTTATTAAATGAATTAAGTTCGTCGTTTATTATTAGGGCTTTACAAGATCAAGATGAATTTTATGGTGCACATTAAGAATGTACCAGAAGGAAAAAAGTTTACCCACGGTTGTTTTGGGAGAAGAATTAAGAAAAACTGGAGGTTTAAATATGAATAAAATGTATTAATATAAATTATAACAATCATTACAATATTTAAGACGAGAGTGACTCAAGTTTTCTTGTAGTTTTAAAAGAAACCATAAACATTTATTTGAAATACAAACTGCTTTTATTGGATAATTATCAACATTTACCCACTTATTTAATGCAAAAAGTTTTAAACCTCGTAGCTGACTCATCAACATAAAGCCCAAAGGTGCCCTTGAATCTAGAAAGCTGAACTTTAACATAGAAATTTCCTATAATAGGGTGTCAAGAAATATATACGTATTTTTTAAAATTCCCACGGGATAAAAAATGTGCGATGGACGCGAAGCCGCAGGAGCAAGCTAGAGGATAGAAAATTATAAAAGGTAAAAAAATCTGGTTTAAAAGTGTCCGATTTACTATCTACTATTTTCTCGTTGTAGTGATGTCAAAAATAGTGTTTCGCTCGTTATTAAATAAATAACTCACGAACTAACTAAACGAAAATTTATACATAATAATATGTATTGTGACTTGGTAATTGGATGTATCTAACACAAATTCATTCACTCGATAACCAAGCTATAGTTATTTGTTACGCCAGGCTAGAAATTTATTGTTTGGCGTCTCGTTCCTTGAAACCCATGGCTACGCTTTGGAGTCTTGAACCACTCGCATTGCTTATAAGTAACTCCGAGAATTTTTCGCTTGCTCGGGTTTGAATTAATGTAAGCACTAGCGCCAAAACCGAGACTACAGTTTCCAGTTTTGCAATTATTTACAAAACTTAAAGTTCTTTCTGTATTAATTGATCAATCTGTACAAGATCTGTACCTAGGTACTACATTCGTTCTCCATCAGAATTTATGAGTTGATCAAATTCTAGGTACTTGTCAACCTGCGTCAGCTTACATTGCTGTAGTAGTTTTTAATTTAACTTATTATATCCATACTTATACTTATAATATTATAAATGCGAAAATGTGTGTGTTTGTATGTTTGTTTGTCCGTCTTTCACGTCGAAACGGAGCGACGGATCGACGTCATTTTTGGCATAGTTTGTGGGCCAGAGAGTGACATAGGCTACTTTTTATCCCGAAAAAATGAACAGTTCCTGAGGGAAC